>NW_023270615.1:440592-570371 GCF_011800145.1 Mirounga leonina | reverse complement strand
GGGGGGGGGGGGGGGGGGGGGGGGGGGGGGGGGGGGGGGTTGGGTCACTTAGGAAGAAAGGAAAGGGGATGATTCCAAGTGGAAGCCATATAGATGGGAAAGGGCTGTGTATATTCAGGCTCTGGTTAGCATTTCCAGCTTGGTTGGGATAGGGGAAAAATGGTTGAGAAGGCAGGTTTGGGATTCATTTATAGAATGCCTTGAATGCTAGTATAGTATGTGGGCTATTGAAGGAAGGCAAGAAGATTAATCATATGGTAGGGCAAGGACATGTCTGTTTTGCTAATTGCCTTATTCTCAGCAGCTAGCATGGGCCCTGATAGCAGATACTCAGTGAAAGCTGGCTGAAATGATTTGAGTGGAGAGGGACAGGACTGGAGAGGGACAGGGTTGAGGAGGGATGTGGGACCTGCAAGGAGGAACTCAAGTGACCCAGAGTTCATTGGATGAGGGGTGTGTAAATGCATAGGAGAGAGTTCCTAAGACGATGACCCCTGCAGCCTGGCAGAATCCTGGTACCACTGATAGAAAAGGAAACCTTGGAAGGGGGAACTTGCTCTTGATTATATGCTGGGCATGAGGTGCCTGGGGAGGAGGGAGTGATAGAAGAAGGGGAGAAAAGAAAAGTGCATTTGTTGCTTCTCTTTCCTTCATGCCTTCATATCCGCATCTTCCTTTATCTCCTGCCAAATCTATACTTCTGCCAAGAACCTCAAGGATTCTTTTACATAAGACCTGTATTTGTGCTTTTATTCTATACCCAGGCCAGGATGGACTTGGCAGGCAGCTCTTTGCGGACAGTGGATTTAGGAACTTAACGCATTAAAGGTGTGTGGCCTTTGTGTTAGCATATGGGAGAGAGTGTTTCTCTTCATCATGTTTGCTTGATTGCTGCCATTACCTTTATATAGATGTAATAGTGGGAGTTTGCAAATTATCTGATTTTTGACTTTTTCTTTAAAAAATTTTTTTTTAACATTAAAAATAGGTACAGAATCCTCTAAATTATTCATCAGCTATGGAAACTTTGCTCCAGTCATTCTTTTTTTTCTTTTTAATTTTTATATCATTTGGCCAATGACTTTGGGTAGGTCGGTAATTCCATCTCCTTTTTGTGTTGAGAAATTTTGTATAAACTATGAGTCTCAGTCTGTAATTGTTTTGAGAAACTACTATATTCAAAAGAAATAATTATCCCCATTGTTCATTATGTGTGAGCTAAATACTGAAATTACAATGGATGCTTCAGTCAGTGCAAATTATGTATGTGGTTAATTTTCTTCTTTTTTTTCCCTAATGTGGCATATTCTATATTTTAAACTTTCCCCCCTTTAGACACTTGTCTTAAACTGCTGTAGTGGAATGAGAAAAGCAAAGATAGTAAGGAAAGTTAAGTAAACATGAAATTAAAAAGGCCATAGAGTACATTTTGGTAAACCAAAATATTGCTTGGTGGCATAAAACCACAGATCCATTCCAAAAAAAAAAAAAAAAAAAAAACACACGCGGAAATGTGGTTTTGTTGTCTGTCGTGCAGTTTGTTTTCAACTGTCAGAAACATACGTTGCTTTCTGGGGTATTTTTTTTTTCAAGCCTGACCACAGCTTTTCATTTCCTTCACTCCACCCACACCTCCCACCGCACCTCCACGTATCTAGTGCTAATTTATGGGTTATTTAAATGTAATGACATAATCATCAACCAGCAGAAAGGTCTCAGCAGTTGTGGCAAAAGTTTCTTGTCTCAGATGCGCTCAGTGCCAGTTCTGTGCTTTTGGAAACGTCTATAATCAGAACACAGTGATTGTCCTTGTTTTTGGACTTTCAATTTAAGTTAAACTGTGATCTTTAAAAGGTGGTTTTGAAGTGCTTTGCTTTTTTGCTAAAAAGGTAATATATTCACATTAAAGAACTTTTAGAAAGAAGAAGAATCACTCACCCACGATCCTTTTACTCTGAGCTAACTGCTACCTAGGCAGAGGCCCAAGGCTGAGGCCTCACTGTCTCCACCAGTTGTGCTGTTGGCTGATGGAAAATTATGTCTGCCTACCCCTCATCAAAATTACTGGTCAAGGTTCAAAGGGTAATACATAAAATAGACACGTGTATGTTTTATTCCTTTTAAAAGTACAAAAGTACAGAAAGTATATGTATAGTAAAATGAAACCTTAGATCTTTAAAATTAATTTTGATTTATTGGTAACTTTATGGTTTCTTTATCTTTTTTGTGGGCAGCACAATCCTACATATTTTTTTTAGGATCTGCTCTTAATTTAGCCAGTAACTCCCTGTGATCTTGGTAAATTATTTAACTTCCCTGAGTCTCAGTTCTCATGCGAATATAAAAACGAGGGGATAGGACCTGATCAGTATGTTTTATAAAATGCTGGTTCGCAGGCCCCCGAACCTGGGACTTGGGCATCAACATTTTCCTAAATGCTCCAGGGTGATTCTCATGTGCAGCAGGGTTGAGAACCAGTGACTTAAAGCAGTGCTTCTCAAACTTTAGTGTGCACACAAATCACTGGAGATCCTGTTAAAATGAGATTCTATTTCAGCAGGGTTGGAGTGGTGCCTGCTATCTAATGCCCAGGTGATGCTGAGGCTGCTGGTCTACTGGCCACATGTTGAGTAGCAAGGAGCCATAAAATCTCTAAAATTTCTTCCATTTCTTAGTCATTACTTATTTCCATGAGGCAGTTTATATAGTACATGGGGGAGTCCGTGTGCTGCTTGAATGACACCCCTGATTTAAGATGTCAGGATTGATAGGTAGTGTGGTATCCTCATAACCTTTCATTGTTTAGATTCCAGACGTGCATCCCTGGAACGGTTCAGCAGCATGAAGTAGTTTTAATAGTACCTTGCTTCAGGCAGCCTGACTGCATGCCAGCTGGTGGCTGGTGGGCTTGGCACATTGTTACAGAGAAGGGGGGCACTTTCCAGTCTTCCCTCCTCTGCTCACTGAGACCCCACTGTAACAGGTGCTTACACTTTCAAATTCTGTCTCCTTTCCTCTCATCCTCCAGTGGCTACCCTGCTCATATTGACCTCTAATTTCTGAGCAGTATTTTAGGGAAATGGGGGAAAAAAAATCATGAAGTAGTACATTTTGTCTTAACTTGATTTCTCATGTAAGCACATTCTCTGCAGAAAATTTATTAAACCTAATTTTAAGCAAGCAAAACTCCCCAATTTTAAGGTGTATTTTGTTGTGGAAGAAGCACAAACATCCTTGAGTGGTAACATTGGCCATGCTCTTCTTTAACCTTGTCATTTAGAAATAAGGAAGTACTGTTCATAATTGTAGTCCTTTCCTCTAGTTTGCTGTAGCATGGCATCAGACCAGCAGGCAGCAGGATCTAGCGGGACAGCCCCGCTGAGGTCTGGGGTGTCTGCAGAACGGATTTTTAGGCCATCAGCTGCCCTTAAGCAGTTAAGTATAACTGTGGCCACTTAGCTTCTCCATGTAAACCAGGCAGGGATCAGAGAATGCTCCATTTATTAGGGCTGTGTTAGAGAATTTTGTTGCCTTGAAGGAATATACTTATCACCTTTTCTAAAGTCCCAGGCAATAAGAAATTACAGTTTGCAGTGTGGGAGTGTTGCTTTAGAGTAGTGTTACTCAGTGTAGTCTGCAAACTGGAGCAGGTCTGCGCGAACAGTTTGCTATAGGTGGGCGTTAACAATAAGGAGCTTCTACCAGACTGTAAATCAACACACCGCTTTCTTCATTGCAAGTGTCTTCATTGTTAAAAAACAAAAGCAAAGAACAAAAAAACCCCACCTAGCTGAACTGAACAGTAGTTGATTTAATTTTGGCATAAGACTTTTTGTCTTTTTGCTGATGGATACAATTTGAGGATTGCCTGCTCTTCAGTAGCACTGCTTTAGAATATGTAATCAGAGGGTTTATCAGGGTTGTTGTATTAGTTAGGAATAGACAAATAGAAGTTCATAAAGTAAAGGAAGGTGTAACTTGGAAAGATAAAAAAGTAAACTTAGAGGCAGGTTAGGTTAAAGGTAAAATCAAGTTCAAGGTGGTAGGGACATGTGCAAAATAGTAAGTTATTGCAAGTGGGAAGCTGTTCAGAGTCACTGCAGTTTGTGCGTTGGTTAATGCAAAACTCGTTTAAATTCTTCTTGAGTACTTCTGAATTCTTAATAACTTGTCTTAGAATTTTTGTTTTTCCTTTTCATCATCTACCTCTAATGGACATAACACATTTCTATAAATCTTATATAACTGTTTTCTGTAGTCTTAAATTACAAGAAGTTTTGAAATTAAGCCTGGCTTCCCCTCTACCTCTCCTCCTCTCCCCTCAGCCTGCTATTTACTCTTTACTACTATATATAAAATTTACTGCATCCAGGGCAAGTATCTGTTTACCAAGAAAAGAGGAAGAGCGATCCTTTGCCAGTAGCAAAACATAAATACTAGAATGTCTTTTCTGGGTCATAGTGCAAGAAAGTGGAGAAACAGCCGATTTTCTGGGGCTGGGCTTGTGACCTCACTCCTCTTCCCAATCAATCTGGAAGCACTGTCCTCTGTTATCACTGTGCCAGTGAGTCTGCCCCACCCCCTCATTCCCTTTAGATCCGCAGCCCTTCCCTGGTGTAGTATAAATTGTGAGGAATGCCTTCTTAATTGAGGGACAGGAAGAGCCTAAGCTTGAATCGATACCTAACAATACAGCTACTCAATTTGTAGCACTATCTAATCTCAGTTCTGTCTTAGAACAGAACTACTTACCTTAAGGGATTTTATTCATAAGTGTATCCTCATAAATATTTCTGCCAAGCAGATATGGGGCAGCTAGTATTCTTCCCATTTCATGGGTGTAGAAATGGGAGTCCCAAATCACTTAGGAGTTTGCTGAAAGTCATGGTTTAGCTGGACTAGTAATTAGAGTCATCCTGGGATTTGGCACTCCACAGTTGTATCATTCATGCTTTCCAGAATGTTTCATCATCTGAGTTCAGCTTTTTCCCTTTGCCTTACATAACTGCCCCCCACAACACACCTTGAAACTAACCTTGTGACTTCCCAGTCCTAATGACTGGTAACACCATACCCAGGCTTTACATGTTGGGATCATGGATTCCTTCTAATTTTCCAGATCTTAGGGAGATCACGATGTGCTGCTAGTTTTCCCTGTGCAGCGTGTCTCCTGTGCTTGCCCCCTCTGTCACCAAGCCTTATGTGGGCTTAGGGGAACACAGGGAACACTTTGGTATCTGTCCATATTGGGTCATTCTTTAGGGGTCCTTCTCCACTCCTGGAAATCCAGCCAGAATTCCCATCATGGCTCTCTTCCTCTTCTCTGCTCATTTTACCCTTTACCTTGGTGACCTTGTGCACTCTGCTTAATAGATGGATCCCAGATTTTTTCTACAGCCTGCGTCTCTCCTCTGAGAGTCTCGTATGGAACCAAGTCCTCATTTCCATTCAGTGTCTCAAAAGTACTTAAACTCTCAGTGTCCCCAGATGACATCATCCCCCACCAGCCTGCTTGTTTGTGGTCCAGTGATCTCTATTTCAGGAAATGCCAGAACCATCCACCCAGTTTCCCAAGCCAGAAACCTGGGGGCAGGTGATGATTGCCTTTCCTTCTTGCTCATTCGCCACACCCAGTCAGTCATCTGGTCTCTCAGAATCTACTCCCAGTTACTCCCGCATCTGTTTACTTCTCTCCAGCTATCTGAGCATGGTGAATTACTTACCCAGGTTCTTCTTTGGCTTTATCTGTATAATGAGGACAGAGTAATTCTCTTAGAATTGTTCTGCACTGAAGTGAAATATCTGGTGCAGGGGAAACTACGTGAACGTTAGGGTAATGACGATGCTCATGACCCTGATTGGCACATTTAGCTGCCTTATATATTTAAGATTACTTTCAGGATGGTCCATCCTGGGGGAAGATAATACCAGTACCCTGGGCTGTTGTGGATCTGCTTGTCAGCCACATCTGGTGCTGCTACTGCCCCCTTCCTTTCACTTGTCCTATTTGTTGAATATGAATGTCCCGCATTGGTGCAGCAGGCTGATCCTTTTTGGAATGTTCTTGCCCTTTTCCTTGCCCCTCTCTCCTTTGTCTCTAAGACTCACTTCACCCTCAGTTACTCAGGGAACCAGAGTCCTCTGTTAAGCATTTTTAAATACTGTGCATTTTATATTTTTTCAGTGTCTGTTTCATCTGCTAGATTATGGGCTCTATAAATCCTGTCTTGTTCAGCTGCTCTGTTTCTCAGACTATGACACAGTGCCTAGCAGGAGAGTAGACCATTATTGGAAACTGTGGAATTAATATGGCTCACATGTAGCTCTCTCCGCAAAGCCTCTGTGAAGACTTCAGCCAGAAGGGGTTTTGTCCACCCCCACCCTCATTTCTAGGGCTCTTGTGTGTACCACCTAGGAGCCACATGTTGTCTGTTACTGTGTTTATTTGCATTTGGTCTTTGTACTAGATTATAAACACTTCAGAGTCCAGATCAAGTCGGCATTCACTGCCGTTCCCACCATAGCTGCTAGCTTAGAGTAGGAGTGAATCTGAAAACGTCTTGTTGAATTTCCCGTTTGTGGTGCTATGGGATTTCATATTGTTCCTATTCTGAAGTTATCTTTCATCCTCCATCTTTCCTTTTGTGGTATGTTTTGTGGTTATAAATCTCTTCCACCGCCATTCAAATATAATCAGTGACAAGAAGGGGGTGGAGGGCTGAAATGCACTGGAGTGTCTTGACCTGTCTGGTATTTATCATAGCTTTCCCAGGAATTGTCCTTGATAGGTCCTTGCTGCCTTGCAAATAAAGTTCAGGCTCTTTAGTGTGGCATTCAGGACCTTCCACAGGCTGACCCTGTGAGCCCTTTTTGTCCTTATTTTCCACTCCCTTTTTTATTGCACACGTCCTGTGCTCTAGCTTAATGGTTTTCAGTTCTGCCATTAGAATCACCTGGGGAGCTTTAAAATAATGCACTGAAGCATGGGTTCTGCCCTCCAAGAGTGTGAGTTCATTGGTCTGTGGTGAGGCCTGGGCGTTGGTGTTTGTGAAAGATCCACCGGCGATGCTGGTGTAAAGCCAGGCCTGGAAACCATTGACCAGCTCAGAGTTGCCCACAAAGTGTGATCTGCTCTAAGAGCTTTGAGAAGAAAGGGTTCTGCAGTCAAGTTTGATTGGTACCGCTTTTCCTGCGCTCCTTTCCAAATATTTGTAACTAGCGCTATCGAATGGGAGGTCTGAGCTGTGCAACGGCAAAGGACCCTATTTAACTCTATTTAAGCCCGGTGAGGTCATCTGGGCAGGGAGTATGATACCTGTTAACAACATCTGCAAGACGCTGTGTAGAAGCTGCTCTGGGCCATGCTGCTTCCAGCCGTATCTCAGCTTTTAAGTCAGTTCTTTATGTGCCCTTTATTCATCTCATCCAAATCAGACCCATGCCCTGCCCCAGGCTTCTTCTCAGAACCCCATTGTACCTTCTTCAGCACTTCCCGGATCTGAAATTCCTCTGCGTCTACCTGTCTGCTTCTGGCTCCCTCCCCCACAAGGTGCACTCCACGACAGCCAGGACTTCTTTGTCTTGTTCGCCCCTGTCTCAGCATCTAAAGTAGGCCTGGCAAATAGGTGCTTAATAAATATTTGTTGAATGGACGGAAAGGCAGCCATACATTTGTGGTTTTGGCTTTTTCTAAGGTACACGTTTAAATATTTAAACTGCCTGCACAGTATAATTAAAAGCAGCTTGAAATACATTTGAACAGTAGCTAGAAATACAGGAACAAAAGGGATGGTAGTAGTTTCTTATACCTTTAATTTTCTCAACCTATCTCGTAAAGTACTAAAAAAAACAAGAAAAAGTAGATATGAACCTGACTGTAGAGATAATGCTATTTTTCTGATTATAGAGAGGCCTCAGTCTGTGGTGTGGGACTTCTTTTTTCTTTTTAAATTTTTTAACCAGCCTGTCACAGGTGGCTTCTCTCGGCCTGTGGGAGTCACACCTATGTGAGTCATTCAGAGTTTGGGTGAGGAATCATTGAGTGATGGTGGACTTTTGTGTGAGATACACTGCACCAAGGACAAAAGCACACAAAACCCGTCAGGAATTAGTACATTCTATGGAAAAACATCCCCCTATAGTGAGGGTATTCAAATAGGCTTGTCAGGGATGGTAGAGAGGGGATTTGCATATTTGAATCTATGCATGGGTCCCAGCAATTTCTGGCCTTTGTTTGGCAGGGAATCCGAAGGCGTGTTCTCTGTAGGAGTCCTCTTGCTGCCGCTGTGTCTATGGCTCCCGAAGCCTGGCTCTGACCACGTTCTGAGTGGGGTTGGCATGTGTGAACTGCCCTGCATGTGTGATAGTTCGAGTGTGACCCGCTATGCCTCGAATTACCAGGAACTGCTCTTTTTACTTCCTGTGCTAGCATGGACGCCAGCCAGTGCATGGCTCGGGCCCGGCCCTTCCTTGGGCTGTTAGAGTTCTCTCCCGGCTTTACTCTGGAGATACCCTTGTGGAGATTTATCTTAACTCAGCATATGAGGTGTTCCCCCATTGTGCTCTCTAACAAGTACCCCAGTTCTTGTGGGTGAGGTGCTCAGCAGTCTGGTGTGAGTAATCTCAGGAAGGAGGTTGAGTGGCATCTCCTTTTATCTATCATATTTCTTAAAATACCTTTTGAAACACATGTCCTGCCAGGGTTTCAGAATGGAAGTTGTAGTCATTTACTTAGCAGTCAGGAATTGTCTGGAGTGAATTTGCATTTCCTGTTGTTGCCCACTGTGATTACTTATTATTCTTTCGGAGCAGCATGGCCTCCTAAATGCCAGAAAAGATGTGCGTTGGGAAGGTAAACAAACCAAACCAGGGTACAAGCCGGTCTTCCAGGTGGATATTCCTTTACGAGTGAAGTGCTCTAACTATTCCCAAACAATTTTAGGGTGCTTGTGAAAGTTTTTAGGAGATTCCTACCACCTAAGTCAACTGCGGTTGCTTCTGTTCATTCAACAAATATTTTTGGGTGTCTTCTACTTACCACACAGGGGGGCGGTAGACCGAGATCTCTGCCTTCACTGAGCCTGCATTCTGTAGAACCTTGCTACTCAGGGTGCTGTCTGTAGACCCGCGGTGTCCGTGTCACTTTGGAATTTGTTAGAAGCGTAGACTGTCGGGCCCCACTTCAGGCAGAGATTTTAACAAGATTCCTGGGTGATTATTAGTACACACATTAAAGTTTGAGAAGCACTACTCTCTGTTCATGTAAACAAAAACATGTGAGATGCTTTCAGACGATCACAAATGCCGTGGAGAAAGGACTGTACTGGGCCCGAGAATGACTGGGAGGAGTCGGAGGATGGGGAGTGGAGATGGGTGAGGTGTCCATGGGCTGAGACTGAAGAGGTGAGTAGGCAGCGAGCCTTGGGGAGATCAGGCACAAGGACCTCTCCCTCATCCTTGCATGCTTTATACACCCCCGTTTTTTGGATGATTTTCCCCTTTTCTGCTCTAGGCCAGGTGGGGGCCCACAGATTCACTTGCCTGCTCTGCCTGGACCCTGGGAGTGTTTGGCAGAGCAGCGTGAGTTCAAGCAGAGGGGCACAACTTTGGTTTTGATAGGAGCTGGCTATTTATCTAAGTGAGAAAACAGTCTAAGGGGCTGGAAGGGTATCTTGACAGTTACGACTTCAAAGACTTGAAATTTTATGTGATTGTGAGGGGGAAGGGGAAACCAATAGAGGTCTTGCTAGAATTGAAAGGACGAGAGAAAAGGAAATGCTGGGGAATGTGGATATAGATGTAGGTTTTCCGGAAAATGGAGAGAGGAAGAAAACAGACAAGGAGGTCTTAAGCCTACCGTAAGAGGATAGACTGAAAAACAGAGCATGGCTCTCAGTGTAGAGAAGGTGGTTTATTGCTTTTCTTGGAGGTGTAGGTATCCTTGATGAGAGCTTGTAAGGACCATTAGTGTTTTTATTTGTCTGGTTTTATTCCAATATCCAAAGTTCCTCTGTCTTTAGGTGTTTCTCACATATAGTTTAATCACATAGATCATGTTGGGAAAAATTAAGGTAGATGATCTTCACCTGCTGTGGGTACCAGGAATACTTTTGCTCTCTCTACTCTTGCTAAGTATGATAATGCTTAACTGTAAATCAGCATCCAAGGCACCTCTAGTACACTTATGTCAGTAGGAAAGAGTAAGGTGAAAACAACTTGAGAGATTGACTGATGGATTCAGAGACCAGGAGAGAGAAAAGAGAAATCAGACAATAGCTAGCAGACCTTGCTGTGACATCCTGGGCCTGAGGAAATGAACATTTGCATGGGTGTCTTAGGACTCAGAGTAATCAGGTTCTCTAACCAGCTCCACCTTGTTCCTCGAAGGCTGAAGTCAAGCTCACCAGAGAAAGTCATTTTCTTTCCCTACTCCTGACATCCCACTTTTCCCTCCCATCTTTTTTCCCCATTTTCCCTGCCACTCCCCTCTGGTGGAGCTGAGTATAATCATGATAACATTAGTTACAGTGTTTTTCAGGCTTGAGAACCGAAATGATTTGACCTTGTAGGAGTAATTGGATGTCTGGCACAATGATCGTCATTCTTAACCTTGATAATGTATCACTCTCAAACATTTGGAGCTGTATTTAAACACAATAACCAGAGCCCAGAAGGTGTAGTACGGATAATAGGCATCTATCTGGGATTTCCCTTTTCCCTTAAAGACCTTATAGAAAGCTCAAGAGGTGAGAGGAAAGGGCACTTTTTTCTACTCGTGGCAAAAATGCTTCAGTAAAATGCAGCTTTACCTTGGGGACGGATGGGAATAGTTTCATGAAATGTAGGTATACCGTGATCCTCTTCAGGAAGGGCATTGCCCTGCGTACTCTTGCGCTAGCATCGCAAACAGTAGCACCCGTCTCTCTTGTTGGGACAAACAGTGTACTTCAGTGTATGCAGTGAACTGAACTACATACTGGGTACTTGATAGCATACTTTGCACTCTGTAAATTAGCGTAGATACGAGTTCAAAACACAGCAGATTGACATTGCTTTGAGGTATTACTGTCAGGAGAATCATTCCTTTAGTTCAACTCCCTGGAGGAGGCGGGGGTTGGGTGGTGACTAAAAATTGGTTGAATATTGGCACTTTCATATCGTTCAAGGTAAGACTAATTGAATACTCCTAGATAGTACCTCTTTCTTATTAAAGGACGTGGGATGATGAGAGCTTTTAAAAGTCTTAATACTTACAAAAAGAAAAGTCTTAGTAGTTTGAATCAGTCCTTTATGGAAACTGATAAATGTCTTATCAAATTGATTCTCACAATGTTATCACTTCATTTATTGCTTTATTAAGCAGCATAAAATATTTTGTACAAATAAGTACCTGAACTAAAATAAAACACAGGCATCTGGTTTACCAGCTTGCCAGCAGTGCTGACACTAGGACAGTACCTTTGGTCTAAATCTCTATGCCTTAATTCCAGTTTGGCTTTTTTTTTTTTAATACAAAAATTAGTTTTATCCATTGTATATGCTTATCGCTTTTGTAAAGTTGAACTTTGGTAACAAGATAAAAACTTGAGTTGTCAGGTTTTTTTGTTTTTTTGTTTTTAAAGAGTTTATTTATGTATTTGACAGAGAGAGACACAGCGAGAGAGGGAACACAGCAGGGGGAGTGGGAGAGGGAGAAGCAGGCTTCCCGCCGAGCAGGGAGCCCGATGCGGGGCTCGATCCCAGGACCCTGGGACCATGCATGACCTGAGCTGAAGGCAGACGCCTAACGACTGAGCCACCCAGGCGCCCTTGAGTTGTCAGTTTTGAGAAATAGTACTACTTGAGTATTTTTCCTTAGGTTTAGCCTGGATTTTTAGTAAGTCGGAAAGAATTTCTCATTAGTCCTCTGACTTTTTAATCTAGGGGCAAGCAGGATCAGTTCCAGAATTTAGGCCATTTCTGAGAAAATTTGGAACAGATCAATGAACACATGAAGATAATTTATTTTCTGATTGAAATAAAAAATTACAGTCTTTGGTTGTGTAGAGGTAAAAGAAGGGTGAAGGAGAGGGTTGCAGGATTTATTTGTACTTACTCCAAAAAGGATTTCAGATAGACTAAGAAGAAATTTCTCTTCACTTTTTTGAAGTGTTTTATATAATTGGTGAATGTATGTTCTTGATAAACGCTTAATAAGGTAGAGTCTCTCTTAAAAACGTTTTTGGCAAAGAAACTGCTGTAGAAAGCAAATTAATTGTGAGATGTTATTCAAGAATTTTTTTCTGAAACTATAATTGTTTGTGTTTGTTGTTTTCTGGTTGGCTGCTAAAATGGTTTCCTAATAGTGTTTTGCTTTTCTCTTTTATTTCAATAATACTGAGCAGTAGTGTTGCTCCTATTTTGATGAGAGACTAAAACTCCCAAGAAATATTTTTTAAACCAATAATTGCTTTTGATACATTTCTTTGATTACTAAAATAAAGTTATCTGTATTTTCTCTCAAGTTTATTATGTCATAAAAATAAAATTTGTTTAATTTTTTAAGGAAATCACATAGGCGGAAATAATCTAAATAAAAATTAGATTTTTATTATATTACAACTATTTGAGGGGATGTAATTCAATTCAAGGGTAGGCTTAACCAGTTTTCTGTCTTACTTAAATGACTAATGTAATTTGTTATAAGTGATAAAGAAAATACGTATTTGATATTGTATTCTTCAGCATTTGTTACTTTTTTAATCTAATGATTGAATTGTGGCATTCTTTTCAGTGCATGATGTTGCTTTCCCATGATGCAAGGTAGTTAAAGCATTTTCCAACAGTTCTTGAGTTGGAGTATGAAGAAAAAAAGCGATGAAACCTTCTTCCTTATGTTTTTCTGTTCCATTACCAACTGGTCATGCCACTAGGCCACTGGCCATCTCCATTTTGGAGGTGTTAGCCTGTCAGCATTCATGTGCCACATGTTGAGTGCACAGCCGAGGTGTTTTCATAGAATGCCTTTTTCTAAAATATTTTGCCCAGTTTGGGGGAGTGGGGTGTGTGTGTGTGTGTATGTGTGTGTGTAGGGATGGTCATTTATTGGTTCTTTTTACCGGAGGGTGGCATAAAGGTGGGAAATTACAGGAGGAGGAAATAGGATGGAAATAGAATGGTAGTGAAATGAGGGTAGGAAAATATGTGTGAAACTTATTTTTAAATGACTGTCTTGGTGGGTAGAGGAAGACATAATCGAAATATCAAAAATTGTTAATGCTTTCGACAGACTGTGGCGGTAAAAACAAATTATTTTGTTATGTTTTGGCATGAGCAGTTGTCCTTTTACTGGGGCCGTTCATGCTGTTTTGGAATACCGCGGGCATCGAAAGACAATAGTCTAGCAGTGTCTGTAAAGCCTCGAATACCACAATAACATGCAGTGCCCTAACAGCAGTAGTTCAGAATCTTGGCCTGTTTAAATGGGCTATCTGTGAACGTACTTGCTCAGGGATGCATGAGCCACATCACCTATCAATTTGATTGGAAGCTACAGCGCTGACATAGGCTGATGGATAGCAGATTAGAGCCCTGATTAACCATGTGATTCGAAGACTGTGAATATATTGTCTAAGCAAGATTCATCAGATGCAATCAGAATTTCAAGTGGTCAGATGAAATTCAAATGTGTATTGTGGCGTTTCCTCCCCTAGTGCTTTTCCTCCTAGGTTGCCTTTTTTCCCCCCCTCTCTTTCCCCAAAGCTGAAAAATACTTCTTTGATGAATCTGCTCCTTACCCTAAAGCTGTCTGTCTGTTATTCATCAGAAAGCAGGTCGCAGTTCAGTGAGCAGAAGAAAAGATTTTAATAGAAGCTGTGCCAAGGGCTGTAATGCATCATTTTAGGCCCCTAATTACATTACAATGACAAATATCAATGGTGACAACAGCAATAACCTACATCCTTTAATGGCTGTGCTGGAAAAGGAGTTTGGGCCCCACGCCATTAGATTAGACTCAGTTTCAAAACATAGGCCATTAGAAGTGTGTGTCCACAGTATTATTGGCTGATCACTGAAGCCCAGTGGAAAGGCCCGTAAATAAATGATGCCTCCCTAACGCTGGGTCCTGTGGGACAAAAGAGGCAAAATTAGTTGACCATGGAAGCAGAAGTGTTTCCGAGGCAACTTGAGCTTTCAAAGTGAGGAATGACCTGCTTAATTTTATGAAATCACACACACATCCCACCCCCCTGCCGCCAATTAGCCTGACCATGAAAAATCCATTGGCATGACAACTTAAAGAAATTAAGAAGTCTTTCAAGCAAAAGGAGACCTATAAAGAAAAAGTTTGCAGGATCCTCCCCTTTTTTTCTGTTATGTGTGTTAACATACATGAATAAAATAAATCTACTTTTCTACTTTTCTACACTTACTTTTAAGAAAAATGAAGATTTTTTTTTTTTTTTCTCCAGTTGCTCAGACTTAAAATAGCCTAGGCCCAAAATTGAAGAAGGCCAAATAAATGCCTCCCAGCGTTAGGGAGGCATCATTTATTTTGCCTGATGAGCAAGTTTCCTTAGAGTAGTTTTTATTGCCTAGATTATGTAGGCAAACTAAAGAACTCCGTTTTCTAATGTGCCCACACATTTTTAAACCCTCCTAGCAAGGGACTATTTTATTTATGTAAACAACATAATGAGGAAAATATGCTTGGCAGATGGTTCTAAGCATTAGAATCATCAGTTTGGTCTGCCCCAAAGTGTCTCATTATCTTTTATTCTCTCCCCCTCCATCTCTCCCTACAAAAAGCTCAACAGCCAAATGCCTTTGAGATGCAGTGCTCTCTGGTGAATGCTACTCGATTCTCTCAGCTCACACTGGAATCTCACCCAGAACCACTGTGCTATGTCTGTCCAGGTGGAGAGTGGTTTGGTGATTCCCACTGCAGCTTTTCATGGTGCTTTAAGCATTCTTAAAGGATAGCTAAATGCTCCATGGGGCCAGTGCGGTAAATTAAATCAGGTCAGCACAGTTGGGTCCTTCTTCACTGCTGCGTTACTGGTGCTGGGTTTTTGTCCATGCGGTTGGGAATGCAGGCTGGGAGGGAAAGCTTAGGTTTGAAACTTCCTTCATGGTGAATTTGTGTTTTCTCTTGGCTGGCAAAGTTTTTAAGGTGCTGGCATTTAAAAGATTGCATAGCCGCAAAGTCAAAAGGGTTGCTGATGAAAGAAGGAAAGCTAGATTGCACAAGGAGAGTGTTGCTGTCATTCTGGTAATGACTTAGCAAGAAAAAGAGCATTTTTGTCCTCTTATAAAATGAGAAACTGACCCTGGATGGAATTTATTTTAAGAATGTCTCAGGAATAGTAATTGCTTTTACATTTTCTGCCTCTCGACACTTCTCGCCTGTCCTTCACCCCACCCACCATTTAAAATATAAGATATTTTGCATTTATGTGTATCGGAAAACCATGTGTTTACATGTCCCATCCTGAAGTATATAAGGAGCCATCTGATAATACAAACTAAGATGAACATCAGTGAAGCTCTGGGTAGATTTTTAAAGAGAAGTTGGTGGTGGCATTTCTTTCTTTCTTTCTTTTTTTCTGTCTTTAACTTACTGTAGCATCCTATTGATAGAAAATTTCTATACTTACAAAAATTGTTAGAGAATAAACTATTATCTGATGTTGCTAGGACTTGGCAGATCTCTAGTTCAAGAATAAGTAATGTTCCAAAGGTTAGTTTCCATATATATATATATATACAAATCCCTTTCTGTTAAGTATAGGGAAATTTTTACCATGGTCTACCTCTGCACAGTGAAAACCCTGGTGGGACCCATTTGGAAATTTTCATGATTGAAGAAAACATGCTGTTCCCTAGCAATTTGTAACTTAAGGATCTGAGTTAATCAACTTATTTGGGTTGGTTGGGTGCTCTTCTTTTGGAAGGTTGGGGACTTGAAGCAAAGGCCACAAATGTAGAAATCCAATGAGCTACTGGGAGAAACTGGGATGGTGGGAAGAATGTATTTTTACTGTCAAACTAAAAACTCAAGGTTTTATGAAAAACCGTATTAGAATGAACAAGGGTCCTGTTGAAAACTGATTTCCAGTCATGAAAATAAATTCCTTTTTATGTTGTCCTGGTACTTGAAGGTAGACTTTTTAAGATGAATGCTGGTTAATAAATTGTGCTATTAATGTGGCACTGTTGTCACTGCCTCCTTTTAATGGGCTTGCTGATGAGAGTTTTCCTCTTCCTTAGGAAATACGCCAGCCAGAATATAAAGTGTGTTTTAATATCATCCTGTTAATATTTCGGGAATTTGTAACCAGCTGACTGTTCTCTTTATTGCTTTCCTTCCCCCCCCCCCTTTTTTTTTAATGCAGGCAGAGATTGTCAAGAGGCTGAATGCGATCTGTGCACAAGTCATTCCCTTCCTGTCCCAAGAGGTAAGGCAGTTGGTTTGAGACACTGGGCTAGAAGGTGCCATTTTAGTGGTTTTGCAGAAAAGGGATTGTGGAACTGACTCTTCGGCCTTGTCAGTCTCTTAGTGTTTGTATGGCACATTTCTAAGATACAGTGTTCACATTCCAACTTCTACACCTTATTAACATTCAGTGGAGTATAACTGTGTTCATATAATGGGACATTTTCTAATGTGTGAAGCAAAATTCAATTGTTAAAATATTTTGCTGTCATTGGACGATGTAGTGTTGCTCAGAATTATGACTGTTTTTCATAATGGCATCTAATAAGGTGGATTGAAATATTGCCCAGAAGGGTTTGTTCTACACTTTTGTCGCTGGGCATTAAGAGTTGGCAGAAGACACATCCATAGAAAGTGCTTTACGTAGTAAACAAACTAATGTAACTTTTGGCTAGCTGCTTTAAAAAAGTTAACTTATTACCTGTTCAAGTCCTAACACTGTGCGTGCACTTGGAAAAAGATAGGCAGGATGAACTCTGTGGACTCGGTGCTCTGGGTACCACAGACTTCGCGCATCGTCCGGGCCCGTGCCTGTCGTGTGGCTCACCTGCTGCTTCTTGCTCACCAGCGGTGGAAGCACACGCTGTGCAGACGCACTCGTGTTGGAATGAGAAGGTGCATTTCTCGTGGATGGTGGCTTCCTTGTGGCTTCTACCCCTTTGTTTGCTCGCTTGCTTTTGGTAGTTACAAAGTTTAGGTGCAGTGCTCAAGAGATCATTTTTGCTTCTGGATTACTGAGTCCGTCATTTGCTCAGGTAAGGTCTTCTGTGAGAAGGCAAGAAGCTAACTAATGGAGTATCTGTGTGTCTCAGCCACCGAGCTGTGTGTTGTGGGCTAGAAGGCACCGGGGCACTCTCCTCCTACCCTTTACTTCTTTAGCTCTGTTGTGGCCTTGCTTTCCAGGGGAGCTGTCCATCTGCCTGCCCACCAGTGGGCATGTGCTGATGTAAGCCTGCAGCGGGTATTTGAGCATGGGTGTGTGTTATAGATAATGGGAGTTACTGTGTGAATTCTTATTTGGTTTGAACTGGGTTGGATCTCAGTAACCATGGGTACCTTTCATCAGATACATATCCCACGGAGGTGCTCATATTCACAAACCATGGACCTGAGTTAACATCCTGAATTCAAAGGTTCTTCTGGACCACAAACAACAATGGAGGAGTCTTTCTCGCCCTTTAGCTGTGACCACAAAACCACTACCCACTATACCCCCATTTGCCTATTTCTGCTCCGGATTTGCTGTGACTAGATTGGGTGGAGTGATGAGTTAAGAGGCCTGTTTGCATTTCTTCGGGAAGCTGGGCCACGCTTCGCCCAATCCAGACCAGTGTGTGTTTCTTCTTAGTTGAAGTAGTTCTGCTTTATGGAGATGGAGGATGGGAAGAATGTGTATATAACCCGCAGAGCTGTAACCATGCTGAGGTGTTCTACCCCAGGTGGAGGGAAGAGTTCGAACTGTCCCTGGGGTGGTATGAGACTTGAGGCCTTTGCAGGCGTAGACCCCCTATCTATAATCAGTGGTATAGCTTATCCCCGTGGCATTTTCCCAGGGTCTGTGGGGTTATATGCAGAAGTGGAAGGAGGTCTTGGGGGTGTTGGTGGAGCTGATTTGCAAATAGGTTGTTTGCCCTCATGAGTTGTGTTGTTTGTGTGAGCAGGCCCAGTAGGAGGAGAATGTGTAATGGTAGTGGTGCTGAGCAAGACCGGACTGGAATGAATTGGCTAAGAAAGGAGTTGCACCCCACAGAGGAAAGCCACGGGGAGACGCTTGGGACTCCTTTTCTCTGCTTGAGGCTGGGAAGACAGCATCGTGATCTCACCACTTACTGTTTATTTCCCAGATTCTTTTGACATTTCTTGGTTGAAATCCTTGATTTGTGTGTAATGAATGACCTGTGTCATGGTTTTCTAAATCCTGATTCTGTGTGTATCTTTTCTTCTGCTAACGTTGGATTGAATTGGCTCTTCTTTTTTCAGTTTCTTAAGGTGTGTGTCTCTTAATGTGTGGGCCACAGACATGTTTGTTCCTGTCCCACCCAGGCCTCTCTGATGTTTTGTGTCTGAACATTGCCCACCTCGTTTCATCTTCTGGGCATTCTGTGAGCATCAGACTCCTCTCTTCTGTCCTGAGGCCAGATGGACCGTAATCTGGAGGGAGGGGAGGAGGCAGGTTATTAGAGGAAGATGAATTCTATTTCCTGTCTCTTCAGAGGCATGGAAAATCACTCTTGCATGGCTGCGAGCGTCACTCGGTGCCAGGTCTGAAGGCTCTTAATCTGATCTTTTAACACCGGCTCTCTGTGTGACAGTCTCACTGCCAAAACGGCAGCTGCGGCATTAGAATTTATTTTAAAACGTTTTTATTTAAAAATGAAATGATTGTATTTAGAAAAAAGAAAAACATTCCCTGAAGACTAGTACATATAAGCTGCAGGACAGTGGTTGGAGGAATTTTTTTTTGGAATTTGACAGGAACGAGAGGTAAATTCACATACTTTTAGAAGCCCGTTGTTAATTTAGCCCCCATGCTCATTAATGTACCTGCTTAATACTGCTTGTGGTTAGTATACCACATTTTCTAAAATTTAAAAAATACACGTATAATACTGAATGGCAACTATTAAATAAATATAGTTTTAAGTGCCACACTTTTTTGGGAAATAAGTTGTGTAATTGTAGTTCAAAAGAACTTAAAGTATGTCTGTGTATTGCAGGAAATAATCACAGGAAAAATATTTTCCTGGTAGATTTCACAAAAACATTTTTTAGAATTATAGCCAATATATATTTTAATGATGTGCTTGTTGCACTCATATATGACTACTTCCGAAGTCCCAGGCATTAGACAAAGATAACTTTTGTCATTAAAGTGAGTATCACACATAGTTCTTCTTCTTCTTCTTCCTCTTTTTTTTTTTTTTTTTTTTTTTTAAGGGGGGAGTTGAGGCACGCAAATGGGAGGGGGAGGAGCAGAGGGAGAGAGAGAATCTTAAGCAGGCTCCACGCTCTGTGCAGTGCCTGACGCAGGACTCGATCTCGCGACCCTGAGATCATGACCTGAGCTGAAATCAATAGGGGGATGCTTAACTGACTGAGCCACCCCAGCATCCCTCACATACAGTTCTAAAAATTTTATAGGATCCCTAATAACAGAATTTAAAGAAGCCTCATGAGTGAGTCCTCACCTGTTTGAAGCTGTTTTTTTTTTTTCCTCCCACTTTGGGCTTTTAGGAATGGGTAAGACTGATCTATATTCTGTTGCCCTCAAGTTTCTCCTTTAAAAGGCAAATCTCAACGTAGTAAGTGGGAAGTTCTTCTCTTTCCTGCTTTGGGTCTCCTTTGCAGGAGAGGAGCTATAAATAATCAACTCCCCGTTGGCAGTTCCATAAGCAAGAGATGCCAGAATGATGACAGTTGGATCTGGGTCGAGTCCTGGCCTCTCTGTTACAAATTACATAGCTTACTGTAGCCAAGTAAAGCTGGGTGACCTTTTTAGCAAGTGGTTCGCTTCTGTAAGCCTCAGTCTCCTCATCTGTACATGAGGTTAGTTGCAGCATGCGATGCATACTTGGGATTACATGCGTGCCGTGTGGCGCATGGTGAGCCCCTCCTGATGTTGGGTCGTGGCAGTGCCTGCTGCGGCAGTCGGAGCAAAGCTCTGAGTTTCCTTTTTGAGAAGACCTGGAACCAGCCCTCCCTCCCCTTTTTACTCATTGCCTTTGAAAGAATGAATTGCTTATCTTCCTCTCCTATGTCCTTATAGAGGGCAAAAGCGTAAATTAAAACTCAAATCAGGGCTGTGAACTAGCTAAAAATCTCGGTGAGGCATATTTGGTAGCCCCAACGGTGATTCTCTTCTAGCTCCAAAAATTAATTTTCCAGTTTAGCAACCACCTGTCTCTCCCCAACCAGCAAGCAAATACCCAGACGGTGACAGCCCTTCAAGGTGTTCAATCTATAGAGCTGACCTCCGAAGGAGCAGCAGTTTGGGATGTGGTCTGTATTTTGCCCACGAAGCTATCTAGACAAACAAACTTCTCAGTCCAGTTGGGGACTGGATCTTTTCCAAATATCTGGTTGCTTAGCTGAAATTAGTTTTGTTTTTACACGAAGTGTATGAATGGACTCTCTTTTTTCATCAGGGATTTCAGGATATATCTTGTAGACCCTTAGACCTTACGGGGCCTCAGCAAAATTGAAGGATGCTACTAAGTACTGACTTGTCTCCTGTGCCCTCTACCCCGCCCCCAACCCCTGTTTCTTGTTTCTTGAGTTACTTAAGTGGAGGCAGAACTGCTTTATGGTTGCTGGGGGAGCCCTGTGGACTCATCCTCTCAGAGCCGAGGGGGCATGATGGCAGAACCCCCAGCTTTGAGGCCTGGGCTTACCAGTCAGCAGCTGTTTCTTCCTTGTATGTGAAAATACTGATTTCATAGGAAATTTAAGTCATTCTTTTGATCACATTTAATAATAGTCCTCTGGTCATTAGAAATTTTAGGGTGTAAAAGGGAAATTAAGAGTGAAATTTTTAAGCCTTTTATTTTTATTCTTGTATTTACCTAGGGAAAAGAGAGTATTCCAACTTGAATGTGGTGCACATTCAATTTTAACTCAAAACTTGGTTTTTATTAACCTGTTAGCCTATCTAATGAGTAGAACCAAATAGTATTTTCCTCTAGAATTCTGCAGATTGTTTGGGTGCTTTCCATTGCATTTAAATAGTAGAAAATAGTACGCAAGTACATAATGGTGGTAATACGTGTTTATGTAAATTCTCCAATTCCAATAGCAAGAACAGCTGTGATACCTGACTTTCTATTTTTGACATGCCATAAATTTGGTCCTTTTCATTTGATGGAAAACAAACCCCTTTTATGATATGAGGTATGAGTGTATCTCAGATGCTGTTTTTTTTGGTACCTGGGTTAATATGGTACTGAATTGCTCTGAACCACATTTTGCATGTATAGAATAATTGTAAAATGGAAGTTGAAAAATGTGATCAGTCACTTTCATATTGTGCCTCAGGGAGGAAATGAACAAAATACAGTGGTTACATGCCCTGGTGGCAGTGTTCTCGCCTCATAATGGCACCCGGTTACCTCGTCTTACTGCTTGTTAACTTTGTAAGGAACCAGTGGCTTGTGATAACATGGTTTGATGGAGGTGAGCTTGGCTGAAATCACCAGAGATCCCCTGATAAGTATGCGATGACACCCACAAGACCATCTTCAGATATCGTTCATTAAATGCCAGCAACCTTCACAGGACGCATCTGCGTTCCAGTCGGGGCCGTTCTGTCACTGCTGGTAAAATGTTACGACAGTGCCGTATATCCAAGGAATGTCCTGAAATGACTAATACACCTAGAATGGGGCTTTAATGGATTTTGTCTCGTTTTCGGATTCTCACATTGGACAGCCTTTCATTTAAAGTCTGTTTTTTTCCTCACAATACTGAATGAGGCATCAAGGATCATAATCCTGTCCCGTGTTCCTCAGTTTGGCCAATTGACTTGTTCTGTGTGACTGTGCATTTTAGTGACAGTTGCATTTTTGGTGAGATCCTTATAGTGGCATTATGGCCTGCTTACCCTCAGCAAGTAAATGATTCTCAGGAGGGAGAACTTCTCTGCAGGTTTCAGTGTAGGCCTCCTTTCAGAGGCAGTGTTTGCCAACCCTTACCTATATGTGTCGAAAAAATTAAGGTGCTTTTGAGAAAGCTACACATTTCTTTGACTTTCAGTTAGGTGATGATTGGATTATAACTGGAGCTAAGCTTTAAAATACTTTAAGTAGAGCTTATAATGTCTAATACGGTAGCCGTAGCCATGTGTGGCTATTTAGATTTAAATTAAAATTAATCAAAGTTAAGTAAGGTTACAAATTAAGTTTCCCAGTCACATTAGCCTCATTTCAGGTGCTCAGTATCCACATATATGTGGCTAGTGGCCACCAGATTATCAGCACAGATTTAGAACGTTTCCAACATCGTAGAAAGTTCTGTTGGAGAGCAGAGACTTGAGAGCTTATTGGACAGGTCAGGCAAGAATGCTCTGTCCTCAGGTGGGTGAGAGCAGAGAAGGTGAGGCTAAATGATAAGTAGGAAAAAGCCTTGCGCAGCACTTCCCAAGCCTTAGTCCCAAGTTTCACAGCTAAAATTTTTTAGAGAACCCTGCTTAGAGAAGACCTGCCATTTACCAGGTATTAGCCAAATTAAACCCGGTGGGGTTTTTTTGTTTTAAGTAATATCTGATTTCTTGTGGGACTGACATTTCTTGGGACACCATTAGGAAGGGCTGATTTGAATTTAAAACTTCTTTGGGGCCAGTACACTTGGTAGAGTTGCTGAAAAAGGCTGAGTAGGATTTTAGCCTGACTTACTGGGCATGGAGTGACACTTTCACTCAGATTTGACCTGCTTAGCCATCCCTGGAGTATTCGGTCTTGTCACCTAGAACACAACCGAGGAGTGGCCAGAGGATGAGTGGCCTAAAGCTAGTGGCCTGGGGATATTTAACCTGGAATAGAGAAAGTGAAAACAACCATTAGGCCATTTTCATGTACTTGAAGTGCACTCCAGTGGAGGAGACTGTAGAGGCAAAACTGGGTCCAGTGGGAAGAAGTTAGGAGAGTTAGATTTCGAATCAATACTAGATAGAGTCCATTATCCCCACATAGAAAACACTTGTGCATGAGCTGGTGAGTTCCCTTCCAGAGGTTCTGATCAAGCAGAGAGTGACAGACTACTTGGTATGGTGTGACAGAGGAAACTCTTCTGTTGGATATAGTAATGGCTTTTGGCGTGTGCTTGATAGTATACAATGCCACCCTTCCAGTCCGCTCAGCCAGGGCAGCATTTAGAAATCTGTAGGCTTTTGGAAAGGTGGAGAGTCTTTTGTTGGTCAGTTTGTTGTTACGGTGCTGGGGGCACCACTGCCATCTGGGTCTCAGGATTTCTAAGGCCTTTACTAGTTCTGAGTGAGTGGCTTTTTATGTGCATGTGGCTAATGAGTCCTGTGAGCAGAAGGGCGTTCGGTCCAAGTTCAAGCAAGTTTATCTTTTACCCTAGAGTATTGCGTTAGCCTCTCCCTCCTATCTTGATTCACCTCCCTGTCGTCCAGCTTCCTTACTATTCTTTACTATCCCAGCTCTATCTTACTAAAATGCAAAACTGATAACACTCAGCTGCTTTAACATTTTTAACAAAAAATGTCTTCTCCGGGGGCGCCTGGGTGGTGTAGTCGGTTAAGTACCTGACTCTTGGTTTCTGCTCAGGTCATGATCTCAGGGTTGTGAGATTGAACCCCACGTTAGGCTCTGCACTCAGCATGGAGTCCGCTTGAGATTCTCTCTCCCTCTGCTCCTCCCGCTCATTCTCTCTCTCAAATAAATAAATAAATATATCTGTCTTTTAAAAGAATGTCTTATCAGGATAAAGTCTAAGTTTTCCACACATCATGCAAGGCCTGCCAGTGTTTGGCCTCCTCCTGCCTTGACAGATTTCACTTCCGCTAGTACATGGTTCTAGAGAGCGTGCCTGGGCCGTACCCATGTGACTTCAGGCGCTTGCCTTTGTTGTTCTTTTTGTGAATATTTCTTCCATTTTAAAGTTTGCATGTGTGTTTTGCCATGCCTGAGAAGGCTTTCAGTCCCACCTTGCTTCGTCTCTCCCAACTTTTCCCCTTACCCTGTTCTTCTCCTGCAGCCATCCATGTTCGTTCTTTTCCTTGACAGCTCCTTTCTCCTCCAGGGACCTTGCCCAAGCTCTTCTCTCTGCCTGGGATTCTTCTCTCCTTGTTTCATCCACAGAACTCTTGCACATCCTTCATGTCCCAATTGTTGGGTCAGCCTCCACAGGGAATCTTCCTTCAGCCCTAAGATTCCATTAGGTATTTCCCCAATAAGTGATTGCGTAGGGTGCCTGGGTGGCTCGGTCATTAAGCGTCTGCCTTCGTCTCAGGTCATGATCCTGGGGTCCTGGGATCGAGCCCCACATCGGGCTCCCTGCTTGGTGGGAAGCCTGCTTCTCCCTCTCCCACTCCCCCTGCTTGTCTTCCCTCTCTCGCTGTGTCTCTCTCTGTCAAATAAATAAAATCTTAAAAAAAAAAAAAAAAAAGGTAAGTGATTGCATAGCATCCTGTAATTTTCTTCATGGAAATTATCCTCCAGTTGTGATATTACCGAGGCTCGTGAGTGTTATTCATTCACCGAGTGTCTTGTTCATGACTCTAGTCTCAGTGCCCGCCACAGTTGCCTGGCGCACAGTAGGTTCTTAATAAATAATTGAATGAATGAATAAGAAAACAAAGCCTTTCCTGATGCTCCAGGAAGTACGCTGGGCATTCCTTCCTATAACCTCCCTTAGTATTATTTTATGTCCTGCTTTCCTGTATAGTGTAAGATGCTCTATGTCTGGGTGTTCTTTGAGGAGTAGTGGGGCCATTATTCCAAGTGCTTACTTTTTCTTGTCACATGTCAGGAACATTAATGTTGTTCATTATAAAAATCCTATTTCATTTTACACCGCTGCCTTTACCCACTTACCTCTTTACTTACCCTTATCAATAAGGGAGGTAAGGGAGGGGGTGGGTATTAAAAAAAATTCTAAGTTGTAGCAGTTTTTTCTTGTTTTTATTGGAAGTACTACATCTGTTGCCATGCCCTAAAGTATTGGCATGGCAGGTATGGTCATTGTCATCTCTTCCCCAAAACATACATTAAATACCTGTTATACATGTATTAGTGGTTTGTTAAGGTCTGTTTCTCAGCAGGCTTTGTTGGACTTACGACTTCTATTGTTTCAGTCTCTTTCTTATTGAAAAAAATTATTAAGACTCTTCCTGAAAAATGCAAAAAATAATTTTATGAAAGTTAAGTAGGAAAGTGATTTAATGTATAGAGTTTCATTTTAGTGCCTCCATCCATGCTTGTATTCCTTAAATCACAATATTTGAGATATAACTTAGACATTATAAAATCCATTTGTTTTAAGTGTGTAATTTAGTGATTTTTAGTAAATTTACAGAGTTGTACAACCATAATCACATTATAGGTTTTTTTTTTTTTTTAAGGATTTCTTTTTTAAAATTATAAATCACAGTATTTTAAAGAATAAATTATTGGGCTTCCCCCCCTTCCAAGTCCCGGTTAGGGGCCCCCTCTCTCACCTTAGGCTTATTGATACATTCTTAGTAGCATTTTATTTGGTGGTGCTGGTAGAAAAAGTTCAATCCGGAGCCCCTATGTGAGGGAGCAGCTTGAGCACTAAGAGGCCATAGGACTGTTGCTTTCTGCAGATTGACTGGGGCTAGAGTGGCTGTCACCACTTGTGGTGAGGTGGCAGAGGGGAGAAGCAGGAAGTGGGAGAGGAAATGAGATGCAGGGTGGAATGGGAGGAGAGGAACAGATGGGGAAGGGGAAGAAAAGGGGAAGAGATGGCAGACGTAATGGGAAAACCATCAGGGTTCTGAGGAGATGTGAAAAACTTGCTGTGTTTTCTGAGTCAGAGAGCTTATTTCTTAAAATTAAAAATGGAAAAAAAATTCTACCTTTGGGTCAGTTTATGAGGTTTTGGGGCTTCTTCATCGAGTGTTCACTTTTTTTCTTTAGTGATCGTTTGCCCCTCCTTTCCTGAGGTGCGCTTCTTACAGTGTTACTAACATGGCTGAGTGAGCAGTGGCAGGGTGTTTCTGGTGCTTTCAGAGCACACTGGGAGGAGGCATTCTTTGCCTTAGGGAGCTTCTGTTCAAAAGGTCCTTAAGCCAGCAGATGATTCACAGTTGTAAGCAGAATTAGGGAAGTAAAATCCTGAACTCCAGGTAGAGTTCAGATGTGGTTATTAGCCCGTGGCCACTGCCATGAGAGGAAATGAAGGAGCTGAATCATGACTTCCATTGTCATTTTAGCTTTTTAGCAAGAGTTTCTATAGGAACATCAGATGTCAGTGTTCTGGTTCACTGCTGTGTTTCTGTTTTTCTCAGTAAACGCGCTTGATTTTAATGCTGAGCCAGAAAGATAACCCCACTGCCCTAAGGCGTCTTTGCCCCCGTCTTGGCAGTTGGAGTCCAGGTTATGAAGCAAGAGTTGAACAATCTTCATGGTAGAAAGGCCCCTAATAGCTGTATTTTCTGCATGTCTGTCTTACGGAACTGTTCTTTGAATGTGTAATATAAAGTAGAGGATATTACACTAATATGGAAATATTTCAGTAATATACAGAAATTGGACACAGTAAGAACTTAAAAAGGCTTTTGTTGAATGGATGCATGAGTGGAGTGAGTGACAGTTTGGATGGGTGTTTGTGTGGTCCTTTGGCTTTCAGTTTCTTGAAGTTTTGAGCAGCCGTTGTTGAATGTTGCAGAGTAAAAGGTGGAAAATCCATTACCATTTTCTATCCATGTACTCACTTTGAGTATTAGAAAAATCCCAGAGTCGTCCTACATGTTGTCTTTTTCTCTGTTGTCCGAGTACTGCCATTTTTCACTACTCTGACAATTAGATTGCTTTAAATCTAAACATGAACTCTGTGCTTGTAGGTTAACATACTGGTTAGGGTAGCTTCGAGGAAAAACTGCTGTTACTGGTCACTTTACTGAGCATGCGTCTCTGTTCCTCTACTAGTGTCTTTATAAATCTTTAGGACTTTTACTTTCTTCAAACAGAGAAGGAAATGAGTTATTTCACTTTGGGAAATATTTTATTAAAGAGTAAGAGAATGGGTGGAGATATCTAGAAAGACTTTTGGGGCACCTGGGTGGCTCAGTCCCTTAAGCTTCTGCCTTCAGCTCAGGTCAGGGTCTCATGGTCCTGATTAGGGTTAGGGTTAGCCCAGCCGGGAGTCCGCTTCTCCCTCTGCCCCTTCCCCCCCTGCTCGTGCACGTGCGCACACGCTCTCTCAAATAAAGTCTTAAAAAAAAAAAAAAGACTGGGTTTGTTTCTTAGGCCCTTGTTTTGAAACTCTTACAATTAAGAGAAAAATCAACGATATCTAGTTTAATGTTCAGAGTTTATTAAAAGCTCAAGATGCAGTGATCTGTTTGACATTTTTCTTTCCATTAGATTAATAGGCAAAAAATACACATTTCTATTAGGAAATCAAGGGTGAAAACACCACATGTGGGTAACTAAAGCAGTTTTCTTTTCCACACTCCACACGCCCCTTCTAACCCTACACAGCTGGGAGGTGGAAATATTGGTCACCCTAGTTGATCGCAGGAACTGGGTATTTTTGAGAGTTTGGAAATGTAATACGAGGTAGCTCAAGGGGAATTTCATATATATAATCGATGGCTTAGCTTTTTGTGTGTATTAAGCAATATGTTAGCTAAGCTTCGTATTCACTTCAAATCAGTGGAGAGAAAGTTAGTTATATTTCTCAACTAGGATCAGTCAAAAGATTCTTCCTAGCCACACAGAGGAGTGCCTGTCTCATAGAACAGTCTTTTTGGCTCTTCATTCATTAAACCTAGTTGAAAAAAGTCCAGAGGAGACAGACCTATTTTAGACCAAATTCGAGAATGTAGATACTAGAGTGTTCAAGTGTATTTAGTTGAGAATAATATGTATATTTGGGGGGGTACTTGTGGACATACAAGTGTATGTCCAGAAGTGGGTGAGTGCCCCCTTGCAGAGACTTCTGTGCTACTTCATTTTTTTAATATTACACAAATTACCAATACTCCGTTCTTGTTCATTCTTAGAACTGAATTCTGGATAGAGGGAGGGATTTTCCTATACTATCGGTCCTAGTTTTTCCAGAAGAAAAATAAATGAAACTTGTAGGTTTTAGTCTTCTGTTGCACGGAGAAGAAACACCTGAAGTCCTTAGACTTTACTGCTAGTGAAAGTTGTACATTTTTAATCTCTTTTAAATATGCAGCCCTTCATGACAGGAATTAAAACATGAACACTTTACACATTTTCAGAAGACAGTAAATGTTTAATTTTAAATGGCCTTCTAATGCTTACTGTAACAACTACCAGGAGAAATTTTAAAAATAAATACTTCCAGGAAATATTTTTCAGAATTTTTATGTAGATGGCAGAGAAAAGGGGGTACAAAGAAAGCAGGTGGGGGATGGGTTGTGTTGTCGTGTTTGTTAGTTTTAGTGGAAGATGCTGGGCCACAGCGCACCACTGACATCAAAGTAAAATTTAAGCTGCTTCTACCAGTTGTAGGGGAGCGTCCTTTGTGGGGGTACAGTTGGTTGCCCATTTACTTCTCTGGAGTAGAGACCCAAGTGTACCCTAGACATTTAGTCAGCCACCACCGGGGGCTTTTATTTGAAATATGGAGACCCCTAAATCCTGTTTTGCATGTAATTGAAGTTAGAGGACATGTTAGGAAAAGCTGTTCTTGACTGACTAGAAAGCAAATAATTGTATTCTGTTTCTGATCTTCATTTATAGCACCAGCAACAAGTGGTGCAGGCTGTGGAACGGGCCAAGCAGGTGACCATGGCCGAACTGAACGCCATCATTGGGGTACGTGGCCTTTCCATTTTAGCTCTGATCTTAGTGTGTGTCATCCGCTCGCTTGCTCTCTCTTTTTAAATTTTGTTCCATCAAAAGGGCAAAAGGCAATAGAGGACCACAAAGTGAAATTCAGCATTTTGCCTTCTGTCTCATGTGAAATTGGATGGCTTCCTCAGAAACTTTGGATCACATTCTCACCAATTCCAGTTGACATGTTCCCAGAAATTCTCTCCTAAGGGGATTAGACAGTTGTTTTTCATAATATTTCTTTCCTTTGCAATCAGCTCCCGTTGCTGGCCTAGGCCTGAAAAGAAAGATGGAGATTGCGCTGATGGTAAAATGACCTGATTTCTTTGATCTTTCCACAAATATAGAGTACCTTCATACTGTTTTTGGTGAAATGTACATTTTTGTTTGTATCTCCCAGCTACTCTTCCTCCTTTGTGATGAGTGTTCTTAAGGGCTAGTGTCCATTTGTAGTTGGAATACTAGATGAAAGATGTACCTTTTGGCAAAGTCAGTGACCCAATTAGGAAATTCTTCCTGGTGATGGTAGCGTTAATGTTGCATAGAAATCCTGCTGGAATTCATAGGTTTGTGCAATCACTCCAACTCTGCTTAGATTTTTGTTCTTCCAGATGAAGGTAACAAGTAATAAAATAAGGTGCTAAAACTTAAGGGATAATAAAGGTGAAAAATCTTAGCTGAAAAGAGCACAATATCACATCTCTATTTATGCAGCTGGTACAAGCAGTTCCTTAGATTATTCTAATGAAGACAATACAACTATACTTTCCTCTCTCTGCCCCCTCCCAAATACTTTCTTTTGTGTATAGATTATACACAAAAGTCTTTTCTCTTTTTTTCCCCTCAGTGTATCAAACACACTTTGAAATGCTAATTATTCCATTTACTTTCATTAAAATTCAAATTGCTGAGTGAAGATGCGGATAAGGGTCGCCTGATAATCAATCTGAAGTGAAGATATTGCTTCAATTATGCCTCTGTCTTTTAACAAAGGAAATCACAACTCTGGGATGACTGGCGGCGGTGGTGGAGTCCTAGTCTGATTGTGGCTTGTTTTTTAATGGGCTATTTTGAGCTCTGTTATGTGGCCCTCTGACCACAAGAAAACACTGGTAGTAAATTGGACGACATCATAAATGGGAAGGGGCAACCTTTATTTCCTCAGAAGTGCTCCCTTGGAAAGAAGGCGGAATCAGAACCAGCCGTGTAGACTCATCTGTCGTACACTTTCCACGCTCTGGGGATGAGGGAGAGATGAGAAATGAATACATTTCACAAGGAGTTTTTATTCCATAAAACTCCAGAAAATAGCAGCATGTTACATTTTTTAAAAGGTTGCAGAAGCTTTCATTGTAGAGTTAGGTGTTTATGCCTCTTCCAGCCATGTTTGCTTGAAGCACTCGTATTTGCGTTGGGATGTATTTTGGTTCCTGACCTCCCAAGGTCACCAGGGATGGAACCTGCATTTCTCACCCACGACACGACTGTCTGCTGTTGAAGGAGAGAATGTGTGCAGGAGGACTGAAAGGGGAGCGCGCTGGGTCATCTCTGGCTTCTTGGTGTTCATTGTTTGTGTGAACTGCTGAAACACAAGTAGCATCCTACCTTAGGACTGGTTGGCAGCCGCTTCTCCAGGAAACAGGAGGCTGTTTTGTTTCTTTTCCCAGTCTTACTAGTTACTGTCAGTACAGTGGAGAGATTAATCTAAATCAAAAACCCATTGTTTTATGTTGGATGTTGCTTCAAAGTAGGGAGGATCTAAAACTCAGAACAGGTTCCCTTCCCTTCACTCATCAAGCATATTTTTAATGCTGTTTCATATCTATTTCATTTTCCATACCTTGTTTTGAATGGGATGGCAGATTGCCTTTTCTCAGGGAAGGGATGATTTATTAGACTGTAGCCAAGTTACTGACAGCCATATTGTGTATATATGGATTTAATTATTAAAACAGAGCAAATTTAATTTTGTGACCTAAAAAACTAATTTGAAGAACTCACTCAGTAGAGCCGCATGCTATCAAAGTAGCACGTGCTGTTTGTGGATCTGGTGGGGATTCCAGATTATTGGTGTCTGAGCCGGAAATGGAGTGACAGTCACATAATCTGACTATTCTGAAAAATAGATTGCAGGGATAGGGAGCCACAAGCCAAGTGAGAAGGAAGAGCCCCATTACAAACTCACTTGATACATTCCTACTGCAGCTCTTCTCTGTGGTGTGTGGTCTTTGTCCCAGCCCCGGTGATGCCTTCTGTCCAGTAGTTTTCAGTTGTAACACTGTGGGATTTTCAGTGCACCAGCCCTTCTGTGTCCCCTTGAGCATGGCTATGTTGTGAGGTGGTGCCACTTTGACTTGCTGCCGAAAGTGATGAGGGGCCAATTTTAGATTTTTGTACTTGGTTTTGGGAATGTAGAGGGCCATGATTTTTTCCACTGAGGGAACGAAATTTTCCTCCCAAGAGGCAAAGACCCATCTAAAGCCCCCGCAGACAGACCTTCATTTGTTTATCACTACGTATGTATCTGTTTTATATGTATGCACACCATCCAGACAAGTGCAAATGTTCCCAGATTTAATGAAATCTGATGAAGCACCTTTTTAACTCTGCAATATTATTCTACCTTCATTGGTAAATGAGCCAAACCAGTGATCCATGCAGTTTAAATGCAAAATGCTGAAGTGAGCCTGAAACCTGGAGAGGCGGCTTGTTCTCTTGACAATAAGCTAGTTGTGTTTAATGGAATGAAACATAGTTATAATGATTTCTTTCACAGGTCATGTTCAGTTTAAAACTGTTGATAGATTGAAATAAGTTAAATATCATTTATGTTTTATTTATAAGGAAAAAACCTAGGAAGATTCCTGTGTCGTATTCTGCAGTCAATATTTTGTGTGTTGTTTTGAGTTGGTCATATCTCACATTTCCTTGAAGCTTTCCCGGAGTTCCCCGAAATGGGCTGAGGGAATGTTATGTATCTAGTCTGATCTTGTTATGTGTCCTACCAGCCACTGTGTTTTTAAATTAGAATCTCTGCGAGATCACACTGTTGGAACAGCACAGAAATTGTAGTTTTAAATCCGTAATATGATCTAATTAGAAATGATGTTTTCATTTCCTGTATTATTAAATTGAGTCATCTGACTATCTTAAAATGCTTTTTAAATCCATTACACTATATAATCAGCACATGCTGTGTGAATGTGGTTATGCTTAATAAAGGAGACTGGCTTGGAACCTCATAAGAATTTCACTAAAGAAGCCACCATTAGGAAAAAAAGTTTTGTTAGTACGAACATTGGAAAAGAAAATGTCTGGCTTGTAAAAATAGAAAGTGGGGTTCCTTTGGATTTCCCTCCACCCTCCCTTTTTTTTTTTTTTTTTTTTTCCCACCCCCCCCTCCCTTTTAACCTAACTCTTTGAAGGGGAAAAAAAAAAGGTAGAAATATGCATTAAAAAAAAAAAAAACCCTTAAAAATTCCTTAAGAACAGGTATGCCATGGTGCTTGTAGGAAAATGCAGTTTAGCACAAGAAATGCTGAGCCTCAGTTTTTAGCAGTGACATTTTAATGATAGGAAGTCTGCAAAATTATTTGCCGTCGATTGTGGAGGCAATAAGAAGCCTTGGTGGTTTTTCACACTCTCCGTGTTAAGTGCTTTCGGAATGACAGCGTAAACTGTGTGAGGGAACCCCAAGGAAGCAAGACTGATTAAAGTGTTCATGCTTGAACGGTGCTGATGGAATAGCTCATTTGGACTTTCTCTACCTCCTGCAGCTCAAGCTGAAATATTAAAATTCAGGGATTTAAATCTCTCTCCTCTCAGCTCAGGGAAAAAACACTACATTTTAATAGGTTTTAAACCCATAATTCATTGGTTTGGAGCAGCAGCACTATTAAATCTGCTTAAATATTACTTGATTTACTAAGGAAATGATTTAAATGGCTTTGCCTTTACCGTCCTAGGTGTTGGAGTTAGTTCAAAAAGAGGAAGACAGTACCTTCAGGGGTTTTTTCCTTCCTCTTAGCATTTTGTGTTATTGTCCTTGTCATATGATTGGACCTTAAATTACACACACACACACACACACACACACTCCAGATTGGCATTTTGGCAGAGGGTCTTGCAGTCTGACAGTTTGAAAAGGTATGTCCCTCTTTTTCCATTTTAGATTTCAGAATTGCCATTTTAAGTTCCAGAAGCATTTAGAGACGCCAGTTGGGTAATTTTTCTTGTTGTATTTTTAAACTAATCAGTCATTAGGCAAAAAACTGGAAGATACAAACATGTAGGTATTTATAAAAATGTGTGTGTGTGTCTCTCTGTGTTCCTGCCTGTTCCGTCACAGCTTCCAGTAACATAATATTCGAAATACAATTAAAAATACTTCACTTTCTCAACTAAAGGAAAAAGATATTAAGTATCCAAGAGCCACGTTTTCATCCCACCTCTGTATGGGCTAATAAAGGGCTTGCTAGAGGTATTGTTAATTTTGCAGTAGTTGTGCCATTGTCTTTGGGGCACAGATAACCCCACGGTGCTGAAGCAGTGGTGTCCCTCCTGGGCTACCACATTCTCGCAATATCCTCATTTCCCTCGTCCGCTTTTCTCTCTGGCCATTGCCAATACATCTACAGTGTTTCCCCAGGCTTGACAGCACCTCCCCTCAGCCACACTGTGAAGCTCTTGCATTTCCAAGTGCTCTTGGTGGGGAATCCACTCTTCACTTACGCCTGAGCAGTATGAAAGGCTGAGGTATTTACACCTACCCCCATGGGGTCATCCTGGACACACAGGCAAACAGTGAAATGACCCCCCTCCTGCCCCATTGGTGGGCAATTTTGAGGTGCTTTCTTCGTTGCTCCACAAAGGGTCCCAGCAGGACCTAGTTTCACCTGGCTGCCCATGGTAGTCATCAACTCAGGGTTACATCCTTGTTTTGAATTTCCGTTCTTCCCTAGGTCCCACTCCTGTCCTGGGATCATTTCTTAAAATTACCTGCAGCCAAAGCCCTGTCTCTCTACTTTTGGAAGAAGTAGGAAACTCAGGATTTTACTTCATTGGCCCGAAGCTATAGCTAGGCACTTGTACTCAGATGCTTTAATCGTGCTTTGTTTTCGGACATGAGTTCTGTGCATAAAACATTTTTTCTTTAACAGCTCCGCTTTTACATTATTTTTTAAATAAATACTTTCCCATAAATTTGTAGGTCAGCGTCCCTTTCTTTTTCTTCTCCCAGCTGATGACTGTTGGTATTTTCTAAATGTATATAATAGGGAATGAACTTAAAAACAAGCTGTGAAATAGATTGGTGTTTCATCAGAGATTGTTACTCCACCTTTGTGACTGTCTTTACCAGACAGTGTGCCCGGACCTTAAAGGCTTTATGAGATATGCTGGCCATGGTTGCGTGATGGACACAGCTTGCTGGGACAAGGGCTGGGGAGGGGGGCGGGGAGGAAGGAGGCTGGTTTTCTGTAGTTGTAGGACTTTGCTCACCTGCTCTCACAAGTATGATCAACCCGTGATTGCACATAAGCCAAAGCAGTTTTATATGCTAAGTCTACACATTCTTCTATATGTTGGTATGTCCTGCCCCTCACCCTTTTATTGTTTTGTTTTTAACTGATTCATTTATTGTGGATCAGGGGGCTACATTATTGAATGATGCAGTCATAATCTAATCTGTGCTACAATTTGATGAGGCTCTAAGAGCAGTAATTTCCCTTCTCTCATAGCAAAGACTCTCATATATTTAAGTAATTTTTTTTAGCTCTGTCTCCACTTCAGAACTCCCTAAGAAACCTGGGTAAAGAACAGGATTTCTAATTTGTATTTATGGTGTATACTCTGTTAATTTCTGTTATATAGCTTTCCTAGAAGAAATTTCTAGAAGCTAGTCGGTTTTTCCCTCCCTTCCTCCCTCCCTCTCTCTCTCTTTCTTTCGTTGTTGGCAACCTGAAGTGCTGTTCTTTTTCTTTCTGTTGAGGAAGGAGCCCTTCTCTCCCTCCTTCCTGCTAATACTAATAAGTGTATTTCCATAGCTCACAAAGTGTGACAAGAGTTGCAGAATGTGTCTGGGTGGGTGTATCTTAGTAAAAGGCCTGTGGGCTTTGCGCTTCCACTACTAAGGAGAAGGTAGAGTGTCCCAGATCTGTAATCTGCACTTCATTCACACCAGAGCACAGCAGGCTGAGCCTGTGTAGGGGTCCAGGGGTCTGGGTGGAAGAGTTAACACACAAAAGCAGGTTTCACTCAGGGCAGCTTGCAGGCTTACACTTTGTTACCCCTTTTGGTTGGTTAGTGGTTTGTTTTGTTTTTCTTTTTCGCATCCCTTTTTCTGATTCTCTTACTGACGTCTTGCCCTTAGTGTCCCTATTAGCAGCAGCAGCTCCCAGGTAGCCAGACCTCTTGCCTTGTGTCTTCCGAAGCTGGGAGGGCAGGAAGAGGCAGACTCACCCAAACAGCAGCTCCAGGGTTTAAGGACTTAGGCTAAAAGGACTGTTGGTGTGTGTCCTCCTCAAAGTTCCCTAGGAAATCAGTTTGGGAATCTTTTACCTAAAAATGCATTTGTGATCATAAGTGTTTTCCTAAGGTCCTTTGTGAAAAGGTTAGAACCTTTTATCAAATGGTTAAAAATAATGATTACATCTACTCCTTCATTCATTAAGCAAATATTTGAATACCTTCACCAAGTCATATCAGAGGGGCACATTTTATGTTCTCTTTGAATGATATTTTTAAACATTTTCTTAAGTGTATTCTGAAATGATCCTCAAATTACATTTGAATCATCTTTAAGGTTTTGGTAGTTGTACGCTTTCTGGTTTTGCATTTTACTACACATAATCAACTTTTAATTTACACATTTTAATTTCAGTAAAACTTTAGTTTCCAAGGACAACAGAATAAAGAGAGACAGTAGAAACCATAATAAAAATGAGGCATACATTTATGAATTTATATTTTTTATATTTGGAATTAGGAATTTAGCAGTACACATTCATTATTGATATTCTGTATATTTCAAAAAGATTTATTGAAGTATAATTTATATAAAGTGAAGTTGACCCTTTCTAGCATAACAGTCCTGTGAGTTTTGACAGCCGAATACAGGCATGTAAACTACCACCACTATGGGGATACAGGATATTTCTCTCGTCCCGCCTCCCCAGATTCCCTTGTTCTGTGTAGTCAGTTCTTTTCCCTCTTGCAGCCCCTGGCACCTGCCCATGAAGTTTTTTCTCCCAAAGTGAGCCTTTTTGAGAATGTCCTATAAGTGGAATTATACATTATATAGCCTTTTGAGTTTTCATCTTTATTTAGAGTAATGCATTTGAGATTTGTCTGTGCCTGCCTGTATCCCTAGTTCCTTTGTATGGCTGAACGATATTCTATTGTAGGGTACACTAGCGTGTTTACTCCTTGAAGGACAGTTGGGTTAGCTGTAGCTTTTTGTGATTGTGAACAAAGTCCCAGTAAATTTTAACATACAGATTTGTGTAAGTTTTTGTAAGTGAATATAAGATTTCCTTTCTTCTGGGTAATTACCTGGAAGTGGGATAGCTGAGTTACGTGCTTATTAGTGTATTTTGGAGGTAACTGACCTACTATTTTCCAGAGTGGCCATATAGTTTTGCACTCTCGCTAATAGGCTCTGTGAGACAACGTTTGCTCCACATCTTCAGCAGTACGCGATATTGTAGGCTTTTCAAGTTGTCAGCCATTTCTGATAGGTGGACGGTGGTACTCGTGCGTTTCTTCATTTCCATAACAGCTGATGACGTGTTGAGTGCCTGTGTACTTACTTGCCGTCCCTCTGTCTTCTTCGGGAAGTTTCTGCTCATTATCTTTGCCTCCCTTTTTCCTAGAGTCAGTTATTTTTTTATTATGAAGTTCTGAGAGTTTAAAGCAAAACAATACTCTGGGTGTAAGTCCTTTGTATATTTTGCAAATATTTTCTCCCAATCTGTAATCGTCCTTTAATTTGTTTTAACAGTATCTTTTGAAGAGCAGAAATTTTTAACGCTGCGAAGTCGGATTTATGAACTTTTTTTCTTCATGAGTCTTAACTTTCGCTGTTGTCTTTTGATAATCTTTGTCTCACCCAAGACCACAAAGATGTGCTTCTGGCTTTTCTTCTAGAAGTTATATGTTTAGGCCTGTGATCTAGTTTGAGTTAACTTTGTTTATGGTATGAGATAAAGGTCCAGTTTCTTTCTTTCTCTCTTTCTTTCTTCAGACGGACCTTGGATTCGATGGTTCCAGCACATTTGTTAAAATAACTCTTTTCTCCATTGAATTGTCTTTGTACCATTGTTGAAGATCTAATGACTATATGTATGTGGGTCCTCTTCTGAACTCTCTTCTGCTCCATTAAACTGGGTGTCTGTTCTTTTGCCAGTGACACACTGTCTCAATATCTGTAGCTTTCATTATCGATATTCCCCATTCCGTTCTGTGCTTATTCTTTGCTGTTCTTGCTTGCCCTCTTTCCAGTACCCCTCAGAACTTGGGTCTTCATTGTCCATGTCCTAGAGACTGGCTGATGGAAGAAGGGAGGAAAGAATCCAAGCTCAATAAAAAAACTTCTCTCCTATCAAAAATGGTATCTATTCTGCCTCCAGACTCTTCTGTCAAGGGTTACTATACTTGCTGTCTTCCCTCCTCTGGTCTCCAGCCTCCTCATAGGGCTTCTTATTTATGCATTTGTCTCTCTCTGCTTTATCCTACCTGCAGCAGCCAGACTGATCTTCTGGAATACAACTTAGATCCTATTGCTCCCCTGCTTAAAACCAGTCTCTGAGGGCTGCCAGTTTTGCTTAGAATGAAGTCTATATATCTTACTGTGGCCTACAAATTTCTTTGTGAGCTGACTCTTTGCCCACCTCTCTGATGTCACATACCACTCATTCTCTTCATTTGACTGTATTTCACCCACATTCCCACATTGGCCTCTTTCCTCTGTCCCTGGGTCACCCCAGGCTGCTTCTTGACTGAGGGTTTGTGCATCAGCACTTTTGAAGGCCTGCCCTCCATGTCCTGACATGGTCTTCCTAGTGCTCCTTAAAGTCCCAGCTCATGTATCTCCCAAGAAAGGACTTCCCTGATCAGCAGGCTTTAGTAGCTCTTTTACCCAGTTCATTCTCTGCCTTATTAGCCTGTTCTGTTTTTCTCATAGCATTTACCATTTATTTGTTCATGAATGCATCACACTCCCTTCACTAGCAAGTGAAATCTTGTTCACTTTTCCTGCCGTGGTGCCTAGAACAATGTGTAGCTCATCGGGTTCAAAAAATATTTGTATAGTAAGTACTCAGTAACTATTTGTTCAATAAACATGCAGTAATTTATTATGTTTAATAAATATCTGTTTAATAAATATTTGTTAAATACTCTATTTTGAGCTATTTTTGCATCCTCTCCCTCCCCTCCCCCCATGCACACAATTTTGAGAGGAAGTCTGGACTGGTAGAAAATCCACCAGTGTCACTTACAGTATGATCTTAGGAATTTCATCTAACAGTTTTCTCACCTGTAGGCTGCATGGCTGGAGCAGATAACCACCAAAGTATTCTCACTTTTCTAACATTGTATGCACTGTATGGTTTCTAAGCCTCTTTATTTTGGTAACTATGGGGGTTTTTTTATTTTAAAACTAGAGACTTTTTTTGAGACACTTTTGTGTCACAGTTATTTCTCTTGATTTACATCCCTAGGCTTAGATTCTTTTCCCTAAACAGGTAAGTAAAAATAGTAAATGTTTAGGATTTGTTTTGTGTCAGTACTGTGTTTAATCTTCACATCAACCCCATGTGGAAGATAGTATTACCTTCCCAACTTCATAAAAAGTGAAACCAAAGCTCCGAAGGGGTAAGTAGTTTTCTAAAGGCCACACAGGGAGGAAGTGGCAGAACAGGGTTTACACTTAGACCAACTTCAGAGCTCACACATTTAACCATTCTGTTACACTTGTCCCTTATTTGTTCCCTCGACTCTGTGTTCTTCTTTCTTTTATACTAGGATCAATAGTCTCTTTATCCCAAGATCCACTGTAGGATTGTCCAGTGTTTAGTGCCCAGAGCTCAGTGAAGGAAATGGAAATTGGGTGTGCCTGATGCACATACTAATTGGTTAGCCCAAGTTGTCTGAAGCATATTAGTTGAACAGATCATCTGGCTACTCCTGACTCATACTATGTTTCTGTCTGTTGTAACTTACTCTCATATGTAAGAATCACAATTTGTTATAAACACCACTTTTAAACCTAGGTCCTTGGTATTTAAACCTGGGTCCTTGGATCTTCTTGGATTTCATGCTTGGGTATTAGGCTGTCCATTAGCTCCCTGAAATGTTGACAAAATTATGGGTGGGTGAAAGAGATACGTGCATTTTCTAGAGAAGAAATTTTGGACTTAGTTTCACAAAAGGTCCCATGACACAAAAATGTTTGAGCCTGTGTTTTATGGCAGAAGAACTGTGCCGGGTCCTGATGGGAAATAGTAAAATTCCTGGTGGGATGCATGCAGTTAGAAAGCAGTTGTCTGTAGCATTAAAAGAGGAGACATTCCTAGACATTTGTTCAGAAACCTGGAGATCAGGACTTTATACTGATTTTGTTTCTAAATATTGCCCAGGGGATGGGGGAGTTTCTTGAACTGTTGATGGTTTAAAAAACAAAAACAAACGAACAAACAAAAAACCCAAAGCTACACTTTGTTGATATCATCATAGGTACTGTGGAACATAAATTACCCATATGAAACATTTAAGCTTTAAATGCTTGTTCATAATGGCTGCTTGGGATTTTGTTTATATTTAGAAGAATTAACTGGAGCCAGCAGCTGCCTTCATATAGTTGTATTAAAAAAAAAAAATACAGACAAGTAAATATTCCTTCAGAAACTTTATTAGTTTCCTGTTTATACCAGCACCCTTTAAAGTTCTGGGACACAATGACAATTAAAAACTGGTCCCTGCCTCTTCGGTGCTCATGATTTCATGGGAGGGGTAAATCCAAAGATGGATAAATCATGTTAATATTTAAATCATGAACCAAGCACCGGAGTAGCAGTTACCTAGTGAATGCAGATGTGTGAGGGTAAGCGAATTATAGGCAGCAGTGGCTGAGGAAGGGAATACTGGTAGAAGAGGACCCTAGAGGGCCAGTGGCCAGTCAAAGGGTACATAAATAAGAATCTATGGGGATTGCCAGTATATTTGGGGGAGTCCTATTTGAAATTATTTCATGGTCTTACGATCAGTTGTACTTTTTTCCTGCTTTCGTTTCTCTATCTGGAGAAAGTCTTGTCTGTTCTGCTTGTGAATTATAGCTGCTTTGTGGGATGCAGTAATACCACACACTGAAATAGTCATGTTGACCTAATAAGCAAGAGTTAACTCTAACCCCTACACATAAACCTTTTCAGGAAAACTCAAAATGGTACATTCTAGAGCCCTTTTTAAGGCAGTTCCACAGCCATTCTGTCCCTTGTGATTTTCATACATTGTTTTCCCTTGGTGGATTCATAAAAAGGGGGGAGAGTTTATCCTCTGTGACCAACAGGGCCAGTGCCACTGTGGCTCTGAAGCGGAGTGGCAGTCATGTATTTTTCCCCCTGGGTATTTCTGGGTTGACCATAAGCAATTTGTAGATACTTCTCTGCACAAACGAGTATCTGGGAGAAGGAACTGTTGCAAGAAGTTTAAGCTGCGGCCTACTTGGATTAAAAGCTCAGAGGTGGTTTGGGGTCTCTTTCAGCTGATAGCCTCCGACTGGCCTGTGAGCAGATAGATGCCAGGGCAGGTTTTGTTGGTGGTTTTTTGCAGGCTGAGCCTATACCTCCTGCTGTGGAAGCTAAAATCCAGGTGCTCTGTCCAGCCTTCCTCACAGCTGGGCTGTGGGCCAGTGACCCTATCCAAGTCCATGAGCTATATAAGGAGATACCGTTTTCTCCTTAACAGTAAGACCCAGAAAAAGAAAATTGCCCTCTTTCTGCATTTGAACATAGTTGTGTGAGGATGAGTTAATGCTTGGAGCTGTGGCAGCCATCTTGGTGTGGAAATGGGATATGAAAGGCCATGAGAGCCAGAGAGATGTTGACACAAAACCTTGATATCGCCAGGTCATCCGACTAACCCTGGACTTGTTAAGTGAGAAATAAAAATCTCTGTTACTCAGGCCACTTTGATTTGGTATTCTATAACTTGTTGAGAAACTCACTGTCTTAACTGGTATTTTGTAATACCATGGTGACTCCATATATACATCAAAATTGGAAACAACCTAAACTTGAACCAAACGATTGAGGATCCCTTAAATGAACTCTCATGTATCTATTACAATGGCAGATACTATGCAGCCATTTCAAATGAAGCGAAGTATTACTTAGGGATATGGGGAAAAGTTTGATACACACTAAATAAGAAGAACTTTAGACTACAAGATAGCATGATGTTATTTGTGTTTTAAAAGGCTTATATATGGGCGCCTGGGTGGCTCAATTGGTTAAGCGACTGCCTTCGGCTCAGGTCATGATCCTGGAGTCCCGGGATCGAGTCCCACATCAGGCTCCCTGCTCAGCAGGGAGTCTGCTTCTCCCTCTGACCCTTCTCCCTCTCATACTCTCTGTCTCTCATTCTCTCTCTTGCAAATAAATAAAATCTTAAAAAAAAAAATTAAAAAAAAAAGGCTTATATATGCATTGAAAAAAATACTAGATGGACTCGATCATTACATGAGTTGTTTTTTTGGCTGGTAGGATTTTGCGTGACTTTTAATTTCTTTTTCTTCTTCTTGTTCATTACACACATGACTCTTCTGATCTAAAGAAGTTATAACTTCTGTGAACTAAAGCTGCTCTATAAAAATAAGGTATTTAGAAAAATTACAAAGCAAAATTGTATTTATAGACCCATTCCTCCTCACTTCTGCCCCATCTGAGTAAATAGTACAATCATCTACCCAGTTACTAGGGGCCTGGTGTTAACAGAGTATCCTGGATTCCTTCAGTTAGTCTCATGCCCTGCTCCTTCCATAACCATATCTTTTCATGCCACCTCAACTTCTCTTCACTCCTTCTACTCTTTGCAGCTTGTACTGCCACAACCCTAATCCAAGTCATCATGAGTTTTTGGTTTGAGCCCCTGTATTACCTCCCACCTGGTCTCTCTTCCCACCTTTCATCATGGCCACCTCCCAGCCTCACATGTATTTTAAACATTATAAAATTATTTAATACTCTAGCTTGCAATACTGATTAGTCTTTATTTAAACCAGTGGAATAAATACTCAAAAATAGATCCATTCATACACATTAGAAGGGCATGTGGATCAATGAGGCAAAAGATGGCCACTTGTAAGTAACTACTGAGGGGATAGTTGGTTATTCTTGTGGAAGAAAGGAAATTGTGTCCACCTATCTCATCATTTACAGAAGTCAATCCAAAAAGCATATGAAAGACAGAACTTTAAAACTTTCAGAAAAACCCAAAACAGGAAGAATCTTTATCTTGGAGGAGAGAAGCATTTCTTAATGAGTCACAGAAAGCTCAAACCATAAGAAGAAAGATTGATAATATTACCTAGTTAAAATTTAAAAACACCTGTTCACTAAAAGGTATCCTAAAGAAAATGGAAAGACAGGCCCCAGAAACTGAGAGAAGATACTGGTAACACATATAGCCAGCAAATGATTACAATCCAGCTTAAATCCATTAAGGACAAACTAAAAGTTCAATCTGAAAGACAAAACAAAACCAGAAAAACTCACCATGGCCTAAAGATCTCCTTATTCTTACATCAAAGTCTAAATTCCTTTCTGTCCATGATCTGATTCCCATATTTCTGTTCTACCATACTTCTTCCTTGCTCCCTGGGCTCCCACCAGACGTCATTTTGCTTCCTTGGTCACTTCAGGGCCTTTGCCGGTTCTGGGCCTTTGCACCTGCTTCTCTCTTGCCTGATTCCTTTCTCCCAGCGCTCTGCAAGGTGCTCTCACTCTTACTTTTTACGTCTTAGTTCAAAAATCACTTCCCCAGAGGGGCAGTCTCTTCTGATTCTTATGAAGGATCGCTTACCTCCTAGGGTTAGACCTCCCTAGTTAAGAAAGGTCCCCATAGCGCAGCAAGTGCCATCACTGGACTGGATGGTGGGGGCTTGTGCTTCATTCTTGATGCTGATAAAATCTACTGACTCACATGTGTGGCTGTTGGCCTATAAGATTCTAAAGCCCATCCCTGCGGGTTGGGAGGATTCCCACCTCACCAGCAATTCTCTCACACCAGCTGGGTGTCCTGTAATTCAGCTAAATTCTGATACTATCTCTCTGGAGATAGCATCCTGCCTCAGCCCTACAAGGTATCTTCCCACCACCACCGCCATCCCCTCCTCTTCAGAAGCCACTTGCAAGTCCAAGTTGTCACCTGTGCTTCCGACAGTTCCCTTCTTGGGTTCCATTAATTTGCTACAGCAGCTCACAGAACTCAGAGAAACATCTTACTTACTAGATTGGCCATATCCTGTAAAAAAGATATAACTCAGGAACCAGAAGATAGAATATGTCTCATAAGACAAAATATGGGGAAAGGGTGTGAAGTCTCCTGCCCTCTCCTAGTGCACATTCTCTCCAGCTCTCCCCATGTGTTGATCAGCTGGGAAGCTTTCCCAACCCTGTCAAACTTTTGAGTTTTTATGGAGGCTTTGGCATGGTGGATTAAATCATTGGCCACTGGTGATGGGACGCAGTTTCTAGCCCACTCCTCTCCCCTGAGGTCAGAGAGTGGGGCTGAAGTTCTAACCCTCTAATCACACAGTTGGTTCTCCTAGCAACCACCCCCCAAAGTCACCTCATTAACATAGCAAATGACACCTTTGCTGCTCTCATTGCTTAGGAAATCTCAAGGGTTCTCTGTGCCAGAAATAGTGGACAAAGACTAAACATATAATTACTGTAAGTCACAATATCACAACCTGGTTCACTGTTTTTCGAATTGTGAGTCAGACTCATGAGTGTGCAGTGAAATCCATTCAGTGAGCCATCGTCAACATTTTTTATTAAAAAGTAGAAGAGAATAGAAAATATTACGGGGAGCTACACATACTATTTGGTATTGTTAAAATTTTGTTTTGTTGACATGTGTATTCTCTGCAGATACCTGCATGTCCACACGTATACACATGAGTTTTGGTCAAAATGTTGGAAAGCAGCTCATCTCAGTGTCATCTGAAATTCATTCTACTTTTGAAGGTCAATTGCAGGATTACTGAAGAATCTAAAGTAGATAGCCTTTTTAAACGCAGCTTGACTTTTTTAAAGTACTCTGAAATAACTAAAGAAAATTTCCTGAGGAAGATCTCCTAGCTCGGTGACTTTAACGACTAAAACACAAAATAGAAGCATTGGTTTCAGTAAGATATAGGTTAAAAATCTCTAAAAAAAAATTTTTTTTTGAAGCTTAAACAAGTTTCTAGGAAATGGTATTTCTGTTATTAATTTGCTTAGAACTATCTTTCCTAGTAAACTTTGGACCAATTCAGAAAAAATTCTAACAGGATCTCCGATGGGAAAGTTAACATAATAATCAGATTTGGGGGATTTTTCCCCTCCGTTTCTTGTCATTATCACTTTGTGAGTTAATCTGCAAGTTCTTTTTATTATTGCTTCTCGCCATGTATTCACTTACTGGCTTTTGCTAGATGTATTTGTTAAAAGCAAAACCAGCTGGGGCACCTGGGTGGCTCAGTCCGTTAAGCTTCTGCTTTTGACTCAGGTGGGCTCAGGCTCCCCACTCAGGGGAGTCTAGTCTGCTTCTCCCTCTGCCTCTGCCCCTCCTCCCACTTGTGTGCTCTCTCCCTCTGAAATAAATAAATAAAATCTTAAAAAAAAAAAAAAGACCTCCCAATCCTTTTTTTTTTTTTTTTTTAAGATTTTATTTATTTATTTGAGCAAGAGAGAGACAGATAGTGACAGAGATAGCGAGAGAGAGCACAAGCAGGGAGGAGAGTGAGAAACAGGCTCTCGCTGAGCAGGGAGCCCAATGACGCGGGGCTGGATCCCAGGATCCTGGGATCACGACCTGAGTCGAAGGCAGCCGCCCAACCGACTGAGCCACCCAGGTGCCCCAAGACCTCCCAATCTTCTGTCCAAAAGGGTGCATCTATTTTTCCCATCCCAACAACTACAGAGAAGTGGAAAGAATAGTAAAATCAAGACTGTGTACTCAGCACCTAGACTCAACCAGTTAACATTTTGTCTTTTGCATGTGTGCTGTACTGTTTGAAAGGAAGAGGCCATCATGACGACGGGTTCACCTCGTGATACATCAGCATGCATCTTCTATGAACGAGGGTATTTTCCTAAATCAGGATGATACACTTAACACATCTGCAAATCCAGGGTATTGTTTGTATTCCCAATTCTCTAGTACATAAAATGTCTGTGGTAGCACTTTATCTTCCTAGCAGCTTCCCCTGCCTTCTGTGACTCATACTCACAAATGTCTTTGTTCCTCGGTCTCTACAGTCTTCTCTAAGGTAGAACAGTCCCCAAACCATTTACTTTACGACTTGGGCATTTTAGAAGATTCTAGACCAGTCTTATGGCATGTCTCACAACCTTGATTTGTCTGATTGTTTCCTCATGTTTAGATTCAGGTTAAGTATTACATTGTATCACCTTATTGGTGAAGCTTGGTAATCTGTGGGGTGATGCTTTGACAGTGAATCACTTGACCCCCAACAACTTCTTACCCATTGGTTTTTAGCCTCGGTTGATGCTATTAATACATTGGGAGTGGTGAAGTGGTAAATTTTAAATTCTTTTCCCTTTTAAATTAATATTCTGTAAAGAAGAACTCCCCCTACTCCCCCACCCCCGTGTGTGTGTTTGTGTGTGTGTGTGTGTGTGTGTGTGTACGGACGGACAGATGGACTGACTTCTGGATACCTTTTTCCAGTGAGACACCATTTACTGTTTATTATTTGCCGAGCCCTGTGCTAAAGGTTTTATGTGAACTAGAATTCTCCTAATACCCTCAGGGGATAGATTTTAAAACTGTTCCCAATTTTTACATGAAGAAACTGAGGCCCGGAAATGTTAAGTGACTGGCTCTTGCTTACATAGATGGTAATGATTCCAGCTTGGTGGCTCTGCTGGCCTCTTCATTATCGTGCATCACCGACTACTATTCAGGATCTCCTTTCTCAAACTCAGCCCCCACAGATAGCATCCTTACCAAAGGACATCTTCACAGTTCAAAGGGTGTAGATACCAGCCCAGTCCTGGGCCCTTCGTGGGCTTGCTACTCCATTTCAGGGTCTGTTGCCTCCTCTTTCCAAGCTTTTCTCAGTGAAGGTCACTGGGTCCCGCATTACTTCTCTCAGCATGGTGTCTCCTGGTTAGCTCCTGCGTGCTCTGTGCACCCACGTTGACCAGCTGGTGTAAGAATGTTGTGAATTTGGGAACCATTCCCTAGTCCTTGGCCCCAGAATGCCCCACAGCCCCACCTGTTTTCTTGGGGGTACCATGGACCTCACTCCTGGAAACTGTTTCTTAAAATGTGTTAAATGTGTTAGAATCTGTTACAGTTATTATTCCTCATGATGCTTAAATTGTCTTGAGTTTTGCCAGTCAGGACCCGTTCTGGTCAGCTCGGTGTTCTAGGGGTCACTCCTGGTTAGTTTAGATAGCTTTCTTACTCCCTGGCACGAGAGCTAGCAGGCTCACCATGCACCTTTTTTTTTTTTGTAAAGAAACCAAGATATGACACTAAGTGTGCTCATTGCTACTGGGGTGTCATTGTTCTGAGAAAGATGCTGCTTTTTTTTTTTCTTTTTAGGATTTTTTCTGTGGTTGATAGCATAATAGAGATGAGAGTAATGGGCAAGAAAATCTCTGCCTGGTTTTCCAGTTGGAGTTGTCCAGAATTGCTAGGGATATGTATTTACTGAAGCTCTGCATTTACCCTGCTCCTGCTTGGTCATTGGCCTGTCAGGCCCTGGTAATCAAGCAGTTGGGGACATTTGATTATAAATAATTCCTCTTTGGGGCACCTGGGTGGCTCAGTTGGTTAAGCGTCTGCCTTCAGCTCAGGTCCTGCTCTCAGGGTCCTGGGATGGAGCCCTGTGTAGGGCCCCCTGCTCAGCTCAGCGGGGAGTCTGCTTCCCCCCCTTGCCCCCCGCAACTCATGCTCTCTCTCTCTCAAATAAATAAATAAATACAGTCTTTAAAAAAAGTAATTCCTCTTTTTGTAGAAAGATAACATTTCAAAAAACATTTCCTGTGAACTTGATTTGCTCGTGGGTCTTTTCCTACCCTTTGTTCCAAACTTGAAACTGGAGGGAAATAATTCTTTGTTATAGAAACTCCAATAAAAAGCTGTTAAGAGAATTGAGGCTATGTCTACCACCTATTTGCTGTATATTTTCAGAAGTTAATTACTGGCTATTTTTCAAAATTAAATTAATTATCTTAATGGAATGCTTACTTGTCTAAGTTTAAAGTTCACTCCACTTTAATGTTTATTCTCTTGAATGGCCCATCAAGGGGACCAGGAGAAAAAAAAAAAAAGGATTTTTATTTTGTATTGTAGTTTGAGATGAGAGTGTTTTGGGTTTTTTTTTTTTTTCCTTTTTACCCCCCCCCCCCCCTTTTTTAAATAAGTAACTGAAAAATAGTAACAGCCTGGGGAGCTCAGTGAGAATTTTTCCAAGATATGGATCTTTCTCAGTAGGTTTTTCTCAGTTATGGTTACATAGAGTGTATTTTATTTTAATGTTTAATTGGTACTACAGTCTGTGCCCTTCTTTTTGATTTTTGGCTTTTTTTTCTTATAAAGTCATCATTTTTTAACTTGCTTGTTTATATAATTAGATGGTGATTTGTCTTATTTTAGTAACAAGTCAGTGTTGAACCATGTACTCTTAATATATATTTCCTTTCCTTCCGTCTTTTAAAAGCAAGAGGTTTTACGTTTCTTAGCATGACTGTAGTAGCATAAAGTAGTAAACCTTGCAGGTTAATTGCTCTGTAATTAACACGGATGGGGCAGAGGCCAGAGGACAGAGGACGCCATGGGGCAACCTCAGCAAGCTTGCCTTGTGTTGTAGGGCAGTCCGTTAAGTTATGCTACTCTCAGCTTCTGGAATAATAGCCAGTGAAACTGCGTTCTCTCCCTGGAAAACTGTTTTGAGTTTTCCTCTGTCGATGAGAAGACTTGACAGAGATTCTTTTTTGTGTTGAATTCTTGAATGTTACTTGAAATTTGATAGATTGAAGCCATTTTATTTTTTAATCAAGGAAAGGGTGGGGTTCAGTTGATTTGTTGGTGACTCACTGCTTTTATTTAAAGAAGATGGCGTCTTATATGTTTGTTTTATTGACTAATCAGGAGTCATTATCAGTGTGCATCTGGCATTCTATTTCTAGGATAGTTTCTAAGTGTGAACTTCCAAAGAAGCTTAAAAATGACCACCTAATACAGAAAGTAGTCTGTTTGATTGATGTAAACATTTTAAAACATACTAAATTATTTCTGCATATCTGTTTTACATTTTTGTCATATATCTTTTGGTGACTTACTTAATTGCATTCTTATTTTATAATTTTGTATTTTAAATACTTGATAAAGATTACTCCTTTCTACCAGGTGTCCTACTGAGTATGCTTTTTTTGTTTGATATTTTGTATGTATAGTGGATGACCTGTGAAATGGGTTCATATCTTCTCATTCTTTTTTTCTCTCCTAAGTTCAAGGCATATTCTATTCACCAGCGTGACTGTAATTTGGATGTTGCCATTCTTAAGATCTATGAAAGGGCTTTATAATTTTGGTATAATAACATGTGAAACATTAAAACTTCTCAATGCAGTGTGGCATCCTAGGACAGAAAAATGGCATTAGTGGAAAAACTAGAGAAATCTGAATAAAGTCTGTAGTTTGATTAATAGTAATGCACTATGTTAGTATTTTAATTTTGATAATTTCTGTGGTTATGTAAGATGTTAACTTTAATGGAAGCCAGGTGAGGGGTATATAGGAACTCTCTTCATATTTAGTGGAAATTTATCAAAAGCTTTAAGTGTATGACTAAATACATATGACTGAATAGTGGGGAGTTAGGTGCCAGGGTTGCAGAGGCTAGAGGCTGGTCTCTTCTCTCCAAAACCTCACAGTCTTGCTGGCAAGTCCGAGGTCGTCTTAGCCATAAAAAGATGAGTAACAGTACCTTTACAAGGCAGCCTGTGCCAGTGAATGATACAGGGGATCCTGTGCAATAGCAGACACATGGGATGTTTGAGAGGCCTTGGCAGAATGGTTGGAACATGAGGTGAGCTGGGGTGGATGACTTAACAGCTTACAGGTAAGGGTGAGGTGGTTTCCAGAGATGGGAGGTGACATGCCAGTGGTGACGCAGATGGGAATTCATTGAAATTCAGGGGAGCTAATGGAGGCTTGCTGTGATCAAAGTGTAATAAGGGTCTGATGGGTGTGGTGGTGGTAGAAATACAAGGAATTGAGAATTGATCGGATTTGGTGATTAAGGGTGTAGGAGCACAGAAGAAAAACAATCAATGGCAGCTGGTTAACCTGAGCCAGCAGAAGTTACCTAGGGCATTTGTGTTAAACATTTTTGTTTTAACGTAATGCTGGGCTGCCAAGTAGAATTGGCTGGCAAGAAGTTAGACCAGGGCTATCAGAGCGTGGGAGAGGAGCAAAAAGTTAAGGACTGTTCCTCTTTAGTGAGCAGGAGGAGAAAAAACCAAGAAGGAAAGCTAATGGCAGAGCATTCAGATGGGTAAAGAGAGGCCTTGGGGATCATTGTGGTATTCCTGAAGCAGGTAGAGGAAAGTTTCAACAAGGAGGAGATACTGTCTATGGCTGCATGGATGTCAGAGAGGAAATTGTAAAATCTTGAACTAATTGCTGTCTGGGTGGTCATCAGTTTCATGAGAAGGATGGGTCTGGAATCCAGATTATAGGGGGTTAAAGAGGAAGAGAGAGAGAGTGTGTGTGTGTGTGTGTGTGTGTGTGTGTGTCTTCCTGAGAAGTGGAGAGAGCAAATTTACACTAGTGTTTAGAGAAGTTTGGCTCTGCAAGGTCAAGGATATATATACGTGTGTGTATGTGTGTGTGTGTGTGTGTGTGTATATATATATTTGGCCAGTAGCTGAAGAGGGCAAAAGAAGGTTATTTTAATTAAATTTAACAAACATTTATCAAGTGCCAGTTATGTGCAGGGCACTGTGTTAGGGGCAGTGGAGGACACAAAAAGTGATTAAAATACAGTGTTTTTTCCCTCTTGAAAAAGTGCTACCCCAGGTTCTTTTGGCGTTCACTAGGCAATTCATCTTAAACAAAACCCTAGGGCTGCTGGTATCCAGCTGGCTAGCAGAAGGACAGAATCAGTGACAGAACCGCTGAAGGTGGGGGAGAGCCCTGGAGAATCAACAGCATTGAAAGGAAGAGGGATGGACAGCTGACACAGCCTGTGTAGGCAGGGAAGAGTCTTGGCCTCAGAAAGGAAAAGGCCCCCTCCTTCCTCAAAGATGGACAGATGGGGAGAAGAGGAGAAGCTGGTGTCAGAGCTACTTTGAGGTGGGATAGTGAGGCTCTCGGGAAGTCTCTCCTGTGAATGGCATGTGTGTAGCAGACTCGGGTTATCTTTTCTGCCTTTGAAATGTTCCTGGTTGGGTAGAAAAATGAAGGTGATAGTGCTTATTTTGTGTCCTGAGAGAGAAAAATAGAAGTGAAACACCTGGATCATTGAAGCTATTGTTTTTGGCTGAGTCTTTTATTTTTTAATGTCTAATGAAATCGATGTACATATTTTGGAATTGCCCAGGTATTCTGAGTCTCAGTGCCTGCAGGTAGCTAGGGTTTGCGTCAGATGTAGACTCACAGAGCTTAGAGTCTAGGAAGGGTGGTAAGAGAGACACATTTGCCGGCTCTTAATAAATGTCTGCCAATTGAACTCTGATCTGAGGTACAAAGTGGCTATAGGCCCAACCCATACACATGAAGTATTAGGAGATTTAGAGGAGAAAGGGAAGTGGAGCAGTTTCTGGTGATTGCAGTTGAATAAGGTTTTGAAATAAATTTGCCATATATTTACCTAAAGGCCTTGTTTTCTTCATAGACGTTATTTTCGTTTAGAAAATATGATCGTGTGCTCATACTTTTGGTCACAACTAAGTTACAGTACATAAAGAACTATGAACATGATTTTGGCTCCTCAAAAGGAGAAATACACAGCGTTGAATTACTCAGTTAGGTAGTGCTTTGCAGGACTGTAGGGTGGGCGTTGGTTGGTGGAATATCTGGATCACTGCTCCGATTTTTCGATTTTATATATGTGAACTTTCTTTAAAAGTGTTAGTACTTGATTGGCTATATTTTAAGTGCATGTTAGTACTTTGTTGGCTATATTTTAAGTCCAGAAAATAGTTGCAGGTCAATTGGAGAAAAGAGCTAATTAGTGCTGTAATTTGACTTTTATAGTCAGACACAGGAAGACGATGGGTAGAGGGGAAGAGGAAGGAAATAAAAGCGATTTGGGGGAGGAGAAAAAATAATTCACTTCTTTCTTTGAAGTATTTTCTTTAAATATAAAAAAAGATATTTCAAGATCCTTTTTATCAGTGAAGGGGGGAGCAGCATCCACAGTCCTACTTGGGAAGATCCTAGAAGACTGTTGGGCTATCATAGGATAGATCTGACAAGTGATTCACTTGGAGGCATTAACTAAAATGTAATCACTACAAAAGCCAGTCTGCAAATTCCTCAGCACTTGTTCTCCTGGAACACCATTAGGCAGGGTCTCCAGGGGAAGGGGGTGCCTGTGGAGGGACATATTTAACTTCGAGTCCTTCCGGCACCTCCCCCTCCTCCTCTGCACCCGGTGGTGGCAGCAAGGCCTGCCCAGAGCAGTTCCTGTAGCTGAGCGTGATGCGGCCTCTGCTGAGGTCAAGCACTCCCATTCCAGCCTCTCGAGGGCTTTCTCCATGTGTTGCCAGTGTGCTGGGGAAAATGACTTTAAACTCTTGTCAGCACAGTTACCGGTTCATGCATCACAGTCCCACTCAGATAAACCTGTCACAACACAGAGGCGGCCGCTGGAGAAGAGTGCGAGGGCAGGCCTCTAGCTTTCCATTCGAGCATCACTAAACGTGCACAGAGTGCCCAATTATTTCGGCATTATTGAGCAAGCCTACAGGAGGACCCCAGCCTTGCTACATTAGATTTTCTTTAGTAATTTGCTCAAGTACCGCTGAGGACACTTAAAGGGCTTAAAACGGTGGCTGCAACCAGTTTCCTTTTCTGGGTTGTTAATTCAGGTTTTCTCTTTCAAATTAACTCCCGCTGCATGCTGTGCAGCGGTTCTGGGAGAACTGTTTAACACTAATTTTCTCAATTTTCAGCTTTTTTTGTTCAACATAACTGCTTTAACAGTTAGTCACGTATATGTTTTGATTAGAAATGTACGATAGCAAGGCCGTATGTTTGGGAGAACAAAATACAGACATTTTGTTGAAGAAACCTGAGTTTCAGCTACTAAAAGGTACTTAGCTAATTTCACTATTAAAAATTAAGTTCCTTACAGTATGGTGCAAAATCCCCAAATCTAAGGAAAAAGGAGCATTTCTCCACTCTACATCTCCCCCTCCCTCCCTTTCTAAAAAATTTGTACCTGAAGGATAAATCTTTCCTTCGTGGGTGCTGGGTTTTCCAGGATCTCTTCGCACCTCTTTTCTTTTGCAAGGGGGCACGGGTATAGGGAACAAGTTCAATATCTTTGTCTCATTCCTCACAGCAGCAACAACTCCAGGCCCAGCATTTATCACATGGACATGGTCTGCCGGTGCCTCTGACCCCACACCCTTCGGGGCTTCAGCCCCCTGCCATTCCACCCATTGGGAGCAGCGCCGGCCTTCTGGCCCTCTCTAGTGCCCTGGGAGGCCAGTCCCACCTGCCAATTAAAGATGAGAAGAAGCACCATGACAATGATCACCAAAGAGGTGAGTGATTCTCTCGAGATGTCGTCAGTCTGCTGTTACCTGCCTGCCACCGAGGGTGGGTTCTGGATGCCGTTGTTTATTCTGTCTCTGGATTTAATTTTCCCTGTGACTACACAAAGGATTTCTGCTGGGAGGTAAATGAATGACTGGAAGCAGTCTTTTTCCAAAGGATCCCCTAGTGGTTGGCAAAAGTGAATGCAGTCCCCAAAGGCAAGGGGTCCTGTTTCCTGGTTATTGCCTTTGATCCTCTGCTGCGTCCCATGTTCCCCAAGTCTAAATCAGTAATGAAATCCCACAGTTCTCTGTGTTTGAAATAGTGAGTGACGTTAATAGCTAATTTTGACCTATTCTATTTTGGGGAAGGACTTACTGATAAAGACTCACTTGATAATTTGACAGTCAATTATTATTTATAAATCAGATCAGTCTATATGGTGCAGTAAAAATCTCTCAGGTAAGAAAACAATTTTAGTAGTCTTAGTAATTGAGAAAGTGCAGCCCAAATTAATGAAATCTGTTGGTTTAACTACCTCTCTCACACAAGCTGTCTAGAAGCATGAAATTAGGGATGCCTGGGTGGCTCAGTCGGTTAAGCATCTGCCTTTGGCTCAGGTCATGATCCCAGAGTCCTGGGATCAAGTCCCGCATCAGGCTCCTTGTTCAGCGGGGAGCCTGCTTCTCTATCTGCCTGCTGCTCCCCCTGCTTGTGTGCTCGCTTGCTCTCTCTGACAAATAAGTAAATAAAATCTTAAAAAAAAAACCAGAAGCATGAAATTAACTCATTTCTTCCTATAAAAACAACACAATAGTTTATGCAAATAATTGATTTAAAGGACAGTTGTGCTCCTTCTAGATTGGGTTCCTCCCTCCATTAAAGGTTTTGAATGGTTCAGAGAGATTTTGATGTGACCGTATGTTTGAATGGTGCTTACTAATAATTTTTATTAGTCAGTGGCAGAAAAGCAAATGAAGAAGTCTCTCCCAGCATTCCTTTGTGGGAATTTAGTTAGCACATGGGTGGTTCATTGGTTAAAAGGTGTGGTTATAATTAAAACCTCATATCTACTCCTGTTTCATTGTCATTACCATGAATTATAATCTTGGGTAAATGATTTTTATCACAGACCTAAATTTTCCATCTCCGATGTTGGAAACACTGTAATATTTCTTAGTGCTATGAAGCCGGGCTGAAGCATGACTATGAACACTTTTTTAAGTGGACAAGTCGATAAGGAGTGTAAATAATCTGAATATCCAGCTTCGGTTTCTGAAATTGTGTCAGAGGTAGATTGGCACTTTGTGGATCTGGTCGAACAGTATTAATAATTAACTTTACTGCAAAGATGACATCTGTGCCATTTATTATTTAGCAGAGATCAAGTTTGATAAATGTATGATTTTATGTAAACTAACTGGTACTTTTCTTTTTCCTTTTTCCCACCGCCTGTGTTGCTGCTATTTGGCCTATAGACAGAGACTCCATCAAGGTAGGACTCAGATTCACAGATGAAGGAATGGCTTAGAAGGTCTCTAAATGATTTGAATCAATCTGGTTGTGGATTCTTTGAGATTTACAGAATGATTTGCTGGGCTTTACCAGTTAGTGGTTAACTGTATTTTTGACTACTTTCAGTTGTGTGGTTGAGATTTTTGAAAATATTGGTCTCATTTTTCTATCACAATTGGATTGGTAGCCCAGGATGGAACTATGGAAGATCTGGCTCACATTGCTTATATGGTTATGTCTTGCTATGTGAGGAAGAATAACTACTTTTTTTTTTTTTTTTTTCCAGTTAGGCTTTGGCTATAAGATAAATAATGAAAAGTAAATGACTTGATTTATAAGAAATATACATTAGTCTCGTTTTAGAAAACATTTCCATCCTACAAAACTCTCTAACAGAATGCATAAAAGCATTCTTCTCTGCCAGAAAGATATTTATTTAACAACATCTTGTTTTCCAGTATAGCAAGTTATTCTCCTTAGGTTTTGCATCTCTCTTATCTGCCTCTCTGTCTCTTTACAAGACAAGTTGTAGGGAACTCTGTCTTTACAAGACAAGTTGTAGGGAAAGAGGAAAAGTATTTAGGGCCTAATGATTTGGATGTGATTGTGTAACACCAGAATGGGATGTGCTAAGGATGCCTGAATTTATAGAGTAAGCAAACAAGAAAAACAGGCTACCACGGCAGGAAATGAGGAAAATATGAAAATTGCTTGATCACTTTTGAGCCAGGCGCAATGTAAATATGCCACCGTGTTATGCATAATTGCCTGTATATTTGTGTTGTATTTTGTAAAGATTAAAAGGACAAGGCAGTTCTCAAGCATTGGCCAATGCACAGATGCTGTCAAGTCTTTTCCTTGTATTTTGCAACAGTTGTTTTGGAGCATGGGCAGTTACATCTCTTGTAGTTTTTAATGGAGTTATGCGTAATGAAGACTAAAATCTTCCCCTGAAACCACCTGTGCTGTCACTTTGAACGGCTCTTTACTCCTTGTCTTTTTTTTCCAAAACCCTTACAGAATGGAAAATAAAAATTAAGTGTATCTATTTTACCCTTCAAGAGTCTCTGTAATTTGAAAGGGCATCTGTACACCCATAGAAATGTCAACATTTACAATTGGAACTGCACACACTGAATTATTTAATTATGCTTTTACAGTTGTGTATTTTGTTGTGTAATATGCATATCAGGACCTAGATTAAAAAAAGCAATTTTGATCTGAGTGTTCCACACATGTGTACTTAGGAAGTGGTAAGTAAATGCATTGACCAGGATTAGCTGATAGCAGTCCTTGGAAAGCCTGTCTAGTTATTCTGGGGCCAATAATATAAACATTCTGTGCCTTCTTATGATAAATACATACCTTTAGGCAGGCCAGTGAACTAAACAAAAGCTTCCTCTCCTGCCCCACTCTGAGAAGACTGTGAAAATATTTATACTCCAGTGCACACTTTTGTGTCAATTACATTTTATATTCCCTTATGCCAGAGTAGGGTGTATTTTGAAATCATCTATAATCATTCAGGATGAGTCTGGGAGTGAGTGTCTATATAGCTAGAAGCCAGGGGGAAAACAAAGAGGAAATAGAGGTGGATGATTTGGCCTTGATTTATTATGTAATGGTAGCTATAAATAGATGTTTCTGTTGGGTACGGTTCTCAAGATTTGAAGTTGTGTCAGGTTTGGGGCTGTGCTATGGCTTTGCAAGGTGAAAGAAGTTTGCTAATTTTCGTAAATGTGTTGTGTGATGCTCAGAGAAGCAGTTAGTTGCTTGTTCCATTGATCGTCCTCATCCTCCCTTAAGTGGCTCCTGGTTAAGAGGGGCTTTTTATGATTGTGTGCTGTGTGACTTGAGATGGTTTTTATCAGCCGGAGCCTGCCAGTTGCCTGCAGCTGGAGTCAGGCTTATATGAAATAATTTATTCATGCAGGATAATGCTCCTTAACATTTAACAGGTAATGAACGTGACATAAATTTCCTTCTTGCTTTTAATTTTTCCCTTTCCTCTTCTAATGTGCAAACAGGCAGCTCTGGTACTCTAAATAATAAGTAATTTTTGGCCATCTGTCAAAAGGAAATTTCAATACAAATTTAAATTAATGGTGCCTGAAATTTTTTATAGCTCCTCTAAAAGCCTCTAATGTGCAGAAAATTCTGAATCTGCTGGTAGTAATTAGTGTTGCATGTAATGAGGATGTGGGCAATGTTATACAGCCCCAGTGTAACATTTTGATATGGTAGCAAAATTTTGATTTATACAAGGTTGTGGATGGGTTTAATTGTGAGAGACACTTAAAATGTTTTCTTGACGTTACAGATTATTAAACAGGGCAGATTTCAGAATAGCTCATAAAATATAATTTAAACTTACTGTAAAGATTCAGGTAATTAAGGTGCTTTACCTTTTTAGGTGTCAGGTAAAATGAGAGAAATTCAATTGTTAAAGTGTTGGGGCTTTTTCTTCCTTTCCTTTCTCTTCTTGGACATTCTCTGGCCACTAAACCACACGCTATTGGCTTTATTGATCTTGTTTTCTATAGCTCCAGTAGCCAAGTTCATTCCTAAGCCTTTTATTTACAGACCTGTATCTGAAGTTTTTCAACAAGGGTAGAGAATGTAAATATGGACCTAAAGGAGAAAGCACTGTGGGAGCCCAAGAATCAAGTTTATTTGATGATGAGAAGTCAGAACGGTGTGTATTCTAGGGCTGTTGAGGTAAGGGTTCAGGGCACCTGCTTGTCATTTGGCTACCTAGTAACTCCATGTGTCCAAAATGAAGCCCCAGAAACATGGACCATTATCTACTCTTGACCTTAGTGGTAGGTTGGAAGGCCCACATTTAGCTGTCTCAAGAGGCCCCACCCCACCCCCGCCGAAATAAGGCTCCTTCCTCTCTCTCCTGACTGGGGGCTTTCTCGCCATCTTCTGGGGTGCTTCATACCATTTCTCTCATCCCTTGAAACAACATAAGTGAAGCCAAGGAAGCATTTTCTGGGGTGGTGGAACCTTCCAGGGCTCATGCCTCCTGAGGGCAAAGGGGTAAAAGTTGGTTGGCTCCAAAGTGGTTACAGAGCAGACGTTTCCACATGCTGCCAGGAGCTGCCCAGTTGCTAGTGGTACCAGCTCCTGAAGCGAAGTCATTACATTCCTCACATCACTATACATTCTCAACTGAGTGGCTGATGTGAGGATAATGATTGAGAGCTATGGGGGCCACTTTACCCAAAACTTGCTAGGAATTTGAGGTTGAGAAGTTAGTCTTATTACCCCCAGATGTCTGCACACCTCTGATACCTTCTAGCAAATCATGGATCCCCAAATCGAGACCAGTTTCAATAGAAATAGCAAAATTCACTGTCACCAACTACTGATAAGCGCCACGGCCCCTCCCAAATTGGTATTATTGTGCAAACTTTATTACTTCATTAGTCCTTTCAATGTATATCACGTATCTTCTTTTTTATCCCAAATGCAATAGAAGGATTTGCCTTTTTTTTTTTTTTTTTTTGTAAAATAGAGCATAAGTACATTTTTTTCCTACAGAGTGGTGGTGCTTTTATTATTTCATTGGATCCTCTTCCCCAAAATGCTGTGTGCATCATCAGAGTATGATCATTTTTAGCGACTTGCACACTGCCAGATTAATCTCCAGAAACAGTGTACCACGTTAAAATGCCGTTTGCTCTCACACAATCCACTAGTATTGAACTTTATAACTTTTGTAATTTTTGCTAGTGTAAGTATAGCTGGTGCATTTTATTTTTCTAAACTTACATTTAGTTATTTTTCAAGCTAACTGCTTTTCTGTGAGTGTACATACTGTGTTCCCCCGCCGTGTGAATTCTTTGTTTTTGTTTAAGGGTTTTCATAATGATCTGTTCATTAGTCGCATCTAAGGCAATGCCTGTTCATTCTGCCTCAGCTGTATTTTGGTGTTTATTCTACGCGGATGACTAAAACATCATGCGTTGCTTTTCTTCTCATCTCCAATTATTTTCTGTTGGCAGTAAAGGTTTATCAATAGAGAATTAGGCTAAGGCTGTTTTTATGTAAAAATTGAAGTATGTGATTCAGGCCAAGAAAGCACTTTTACCTCATTAGTTGGGTGTTACAGGTGAAAGTGGGTTTTTAGCCTGAATTAACAGAATGATTACTTCTGTTTGCCATTTCACTTTGTACATCAAGACTTAATGGTTAAGGTTCTGTTCCAGGATCTTGTGTGACCTGTGTGATTTGGTGTTTTTTGTTTTTTTTTTCCTCTGTCTCAAAGGAGTATCAGTCTGAAAAGAGTGTGCCTTTTATATGTTTAACCCTTTGGCGTTTCTTGTGTGGGAGAAAGTTGGAGAAGCCACTGGAGAAAGAAAGTGGGAGAGGGGATAACGACATGGTCCAGGCATTGTGTTTTTAAGCTCCCCCTCCCCCCATGCATCTGTATAAAATAGAATGTTTGTAGTTTTACCTTTCAGGAGAAAGCTTGGTGGGATTAATTTCCATTACTGTAGACTTTAGAAGGACATGTTATAGAAAGACAAAGGCATAAAGTAATAGGAGACTAGATTAAAAAGAGGAATAGAGGAAATCTATAAAACACTAAGGAGAGGATATAAACAAAAAATAAAAAATAAAACAAAAACACCACCACCAAACTTAGACTGTATTGGGGCTTGCATTATGTCCCATTTTTTCCCTCAGTCATCAGTAATCTGAGAAAAGAAGCTGTCTAATTAAGGACTGTAACTTGGACACTGCATCTTGTCCACTCTGACCTAGGGAAAAATAAGGTGGATTCCTACTCAGTCCCACTGCTGCATGTGTAACTCATAGTTCAGATTTCAACTGGGAAGGTGGGTGGCATATGCTTTGTCTTTTTTCAGACGTGAGGAAAGGCTTGGAGGTATTAAGGCCCTGTCCAAGGTCACATAGCCAGTGCCACCATCAGAGAAAAGCTTTTTGGGGGATTCAGTCTGAATCTTTATTAATAAAAATTTGACACATACTTAGAAGCAGAAATAATAGTGCAAAGATCCTCCGTATACTTAACATCGAGGTTTAAGAGCTATCAATTTCTAGCTACATTTTAATCTATTCCTTTATTTCTTTGCTAATGTATTTTAAAGCAAACCCCAGATAGCATGCATTTTGCCTTTATATACTTCAGGATGCAAAATGAACACATCTCCTTAAATAATAGACATTTTTTTTGGTCTAAAAATACACACCCAATAATAGACATAATGCCTTTAATCACTCAATAAAAGTAATTATTTGATAGCTTCTTTTTTTTTTTTTTTAAGATTTTATTTATTTATTTGACAGAGAGAGACACAGCGAGAGAGGGAACACAAGCAGGGGGAGTGGGGGAGGGAGAAGCAGGCTTCCCTCGGAGCAGGGAGCCCGATGCGGGGCTTGATCCCAGGACTCTGGGATCATGACCTGAGCCGAAGGCAGACGCTTAACGACTGAACCACCCAGGCGCCCTATTTGATAGCTTCTAATATCCAGCCTCTAAGCAAACTTTGATGATTTCCATCAAATTGGTTGGCTTGAAGTGGGGTCCAGATAGGCTCCATTTCATTTTGTTGTATCTCTCAGATCTGTGTAACTGACTTGTTGAAGAATCTGGTCTAGCCTTCTGTAGAATGGCCCATATTCTAGATATCTCTTTGTGCTTCCTTGTGGTGGCAAGAATACTTTCTGCTTAATCATACCAGGAGAAGTCTTTTTCTTACGCTGGGAAAATGGGTAGAAGAATGACCCCTAGGTTTGCACATAAGTGTTGGCAATGAACAGTTTAATGAAATTTATTAATAAACAAGGGAGTAAAATATCTAGAAATGATGCTGATCGTTGATAAATAGAACTCTCTTTGTATCCTTTAACCTTCAAACACAGACTGTGATGTATTTGAAATCCAACTACACTTTCCAGACATAAATATTGCTTAAGACAGGCCTTTAAAAATAGAATTTTAAGTAGGATTTTTAAAATACATTAAGTACGTCTATTTCCTTGTGGGTGGTGTCCTGTAGGTGCCCTGTGCCCCCACAGAATAAAGTTCTCTCCCATTAAATTTTTAGCTCCTTGAGGGCAAGAATCTTAATCTTCTTTGTTGGAACTATATAGGAAGACAAATCGAGGATTAGTTAAGAAGGGAATTGTAATAGAATTAGGAAAATCCAGACCCTGCTAGGAATTCTCTCTCCCTCTAGTAAGCTGTGTGTCGATGGCAAGTCACTTTAACTTCCCTGGATCTCAAAGGTATAATGCTAGGTATTTTTTTCAAGCATTTGGATTTAGGTGGTTTCTTATGTAATTCAATTCCATCCTACAAGTGAATTTTACAATAAAAATCTTACATCCTAGGGTATGTTTCATCAATAAAGTTGGTCATACCATTAGCTAAATAAACAGTGGTAATTGTATTTCATTTTGGGGGTTGAGGGTAAGGGGATAGGATAGTTTAATGTTTTAAAGTATGCCTCTCAAGCTTTCAGTGTTTAACTCTTTTCAATTTTACAAAATAAGATGGTAATTTGAAATTAAATGTTTCAGCATCATTGTTGCTTTTTTGTTCTTTATAGAAGTATTTGTTTCTAATGTGTATTTTACTAGTTACCTTATCAAAGGACAGCCAGGAACTTTTGTTCTATGGGTTTATGATGCAGTAATTTGTTCGGTATTAATTGATACCTGCCTCTAGGCATGTGAGCTGTGTGAAATGTAACAAGTGTCCTAATTCCAGAAAATATGTTGTAATTGTTTGTTTGTCGAACAGATGAATAAATATCTTTAGGCCATAGCTGGTCCTCAGGTGGCAAGCATGAATGGATTAATGATGTGACTGGGGGAGACGTGCTTGTTTGCTGCGCCCTCCTCCACCACCCATCACCCAGGCAGAACAAATAGTAATTAACAGGGGCGGGTTGGTGGTGGGGTCTGCCTTCTCCAGCTGATTTTTGGCAGGGGTGGTTTCTTTTCCTCCATGAACCAACCCTCTTATTTATTAGACAAACATTTTCATCCTGGTGTTTAATATATCTAAATTTCTTAATTAGAATGCATTTCATCTATTTCGTGAAAACGATTGCACGGTAAAGTTAGTATCTAACATTTTAAAAAATTTTTAGAGGGGCCCAAGACTCATTGAAACGTTTTAACTAGCACTTTAATTTCAAAAGCATTTGTTTCTCAAAATGTAGATAATTCTTCCAAAAGAACTGTTCCAAAGAATTGTTCACCATCTTTTTTTGTATTCTTCCAGTAATACTTACTCATAACCCATTCTGGCAAAATTATAAGATCACCTGGGGTAGCCGCATACTGTCACTTCTCAAGCTTTCTTGAATCATTTCTGCTGGTAATGATTTCATTTACTTATATATCCAACTTAATGTATTTTGTTCTATGGTGGTTTGAAGTAATTCATGTATCTTTTAGGTTGAAGGCTCCCTATGCCTGGGGGCCATCACTAAGGGTTGTATTTTTAGACGTCAGGAGGAATCCTATCTAATTATCACCATGGCAGCTGCTGTGGGACAGGATTGAACACAGTTTGGGTCTCATGAAAGAGGGCTAGAAAGGAAGCTGAGGGCAGAGTAGTACTTTCTGCAAGAATTTTAGATTCTTTGAAATAAGCTTACCATTAAATGAAAGTAATAAAATCATATTTCAAGACTAAATGCTGCTTAGATCTGTCAAATCAAAACTTTAAATCTTAGAGTTGAATACGTAGTTGTTTTACTTTGAATCTAAAAATCGAACCAAAGGACTGTTACTTTAACTTCATTGGATTCATTACTCAGAACCAATCCAAATTATTTCTGCCTGTAGTAAATTATAGTGCTATAAAAAACATTTTGGGCTTCCCTTACTAGTATTGTAACTTATATTCCTATTTATTTGTGATAGTTGTAGTTGGTGATAAAGCACCCTCCTCCCCCACCCATGGGATCCCCAGTGCTCGTAGTTGAGCTTCAGCCCCAAGGAAAGCAGTCGCATACACTTGTATGGAGCCCGCTCCCACATAATCTATTTTTTTCCCCTCGCTGTTGAATATTCCATCCCCTCCTCAACCTCAACCTCTAAATGTTCAAGAAAAGCTTATGCTTTCCTGTCTTTCGCACCCCCCACCCTTGTACTGAATTGCAGTGGGGTGGAAGTTAAAATGTCTTCAGTATTACTGTTGTAAGTGAGCTTTCAAAGATGGTGATAGGGTGAGCAAGAGGAATTCTTTTTCATGGAAATGGACTCATTATTTAATTGTATCACATCCTAAGGATTCTTGAATCTGTCTTTCAAAATTGGTACTTTTCAAGTTGCTGAGTATTCAGATATAAGGGGGGGGGGAGGTAAACAGGTTAGTGATGCCACCCAATGAGAGAGGCCAGTAGGCTATGTAATAACACCTCATTTTTATTTCTTTCTTATGGTCATTTTAATTGTAGAAATTTTTGAGTATTCTCTTCATTTATCTTTCTTTAAACTTCTGTTTTCTTGAGCGACATTTGGCCTTTTGAACAACAAAATAAAATTGGAAATGCTAATGTTTTGAGCCAACTAAAGGCGGAAAATAAAAATGTCACCATGGTAACAAAGCTGCTTTCTAGATGGTTTCCTAAGATATGCCTGAACTAGAAGCAGATGTCTGATTTGAGAATCTTGCCTCCTTCAATGTAAACAAATAACTTCTGGGCAGGTGTTGGAAATAATATGGAAATCCTATTAAGGGGCCCTGGGTTCCTGTCAGTCAGGAAGCCCGTGCCACAAAAGGGCTGGTTGTCACATAAAGGAGCAGAGTAAATTCTCATTAGGCTTGAGCTTTTCCCAGGAAATGATTGTCTCGGTGTGTTCTTTCTCCTGTGAATCTGAATGTAAGCTGTTGCTTCTATTGATCTATTCACTGGCTTTATTTTTCTCCTCTTCATTCCAGATCCTCCCTTGCCCAGCCAGCCTGTATTCTCCCCCTCACCCACCCCTTCCCTTTAGATTAACACTTGATCTGTGCTACTGCTCTGAGAGTTGTGACATTTGTGATTTTAACCTCCCACCCTGGACTGGGGTGGGGGGGGGTGGGGGAGGAGGGGGAAGTCAGTCTTCATCCCTGGGCCTGTTGGACAAAGAACCCAGCTGATTAGGCCACGGCTGGGGGCTGTTTGGAGCCAGCACAGTGAGCGACCGCCGGTCCTGAATAGTGTTCTGTGTATATTTACTTGGAGTTATATTTGTGTTAATTAAGCAGAAACTAAAAGCATAAAGAGCATTTTGTGAACTTTTAAAAACGTACCTAGTTGTCTTGGTAAGCCTCTAAAACTGTGTGAATACGGTAGCCACTGGCCACATGAGGCATTTTAAATTTAAATTTGTTAAAATGAAGTAGAATTTAAAAACTAGTTTCTCCGTTGCACTAGCCGCACTTCATGTGCTCAGTGGCTGCACGTGGCTGCCATCCCGGTGCAGGTATGGAACATTCCGATCGTCGCAGAAAAGTTCTGTTAGAGAGGAAGAGACTTTGGACCAGTAAGGCTTGCTGCTTCTGCTGTTCTTCTGGTTAAAACCGACTGTGATGTTCAAAAGCAAGGTTCTTTCCCATGCACAGAAATAAGGGGCCTGTGCACGTTTTGGTTTTTGTAGTAGCTTCTGTTCTGTTCAGAAATTGTTGATGTGGTCAGCTGCACTGATATAGTGATCTTTAAATGGTCGTAGGTCTCTTTTTTCCCTAGTGGAACTGGTTGAGCAGTTTCACATGGATCTTCCCAAAATGGGCCCCCAAGAGATGCATTTTAATGTTTCTAGATAGAGAGTTGAGGCGGTTTGGTGGTGATGGTGGTGGGGGGGTTTGAAGGCTGTGCATAACGATGCCTCTTTATAATACTTGGAAGGTTAAATGTGGATAAGCACAAAACAAGGCTTCAGAAAAGCCACACTATTATTATTCAGCATTTCTCGGACTATAGTCCCCGAGACGCACTTCATAAAGCCAATAAAGCTCGCACTGGTGGTCTCCCGTTGCCCTAGCAACGGACCATGGGGCACAGTGTATGTGAAATGCATGAACATCTGTGAATTAATCTTTTTTAGTTTGTTCTTTTCTTGGCACTGATTGGGCCACTCGGGCTTGTGCCTGTGACATTGTGTGTGGAGGGGGTAATCTGGAGCAGTCCCCAGGGTCTTGCCCTAAAGTGGATGGTGGAATGGCAAATGAAGGCAGATTTATCCTGGTAGTGTGTTCAGCAGTGGAGGGATTTGGCCTGACAGCACTCTCGGTGGGATGTTATTAGCTTACTTTCTGGTGCATGGGGAAATGAATAAAAAATTTTCTAGTAAATCTGGGCATTATTGGGTTTATTGGGCTGCCCTGAAAAAATAATCTTTGTGGAGAAAATTGAAATAATCACTTGTGTTTCTACCACAGTGGTCAGGACTTGAAAGGTCTCTGAGTTGTCCCACACCCTTGCCCCAGCCCCCAGGCCCAATTTCGGCCTGGGGATTATAACCAAACCATATTGGGCTAGTCAGAGGGAGGCTCCTGAATTGGGTGCTTAGGCTGGAATCTGTTTTCATAATAAAATCTGGTAGTAGCCTAGTCCGTCCTTATTTAGGAAATTCTAAACTAAGTTGGTAACATTTTTGCCCTTGGGAAAATGGAGCAAACTATGACTAATAGAAAATTAAAGAGCGAGGTATCCAGGAATAATACTTTGGTTAGCTAAGTTACTCCCCACTCCTAACAGGATTGTCTTCAGTTCCTCCCATTTTCGAACTGGCGCCCTCCCTCCAGACGGTAGCGCCGATCCTCAGACTCTGTGCTCAGTTCCTCCTGTCAGTGCCAGATGCTCACTTGTAAACGGGTTTGCTCACCCTTGTCATTTTCAGTTCCCTTCTCCTCTTCCTTTTTTCTTCCTCTCCCCTTTTTTGGTCTCCCTCTCTTCTTCCTTATGGGTCAACCCTTTTTCCCCCCTGGGGAGGAATGGAAGAAGAATATTACATATGAAGTGCCCTGTGTTGGATGTAGTCTGTGTGTTTAGTTTGTAGGGAGAATTGCTTTAATAAGTGTATTAAGACAAAAGTCCATGGAACATGCTAGTCCGTCTATGATTTGCTTGTCTTTAATATTGAGGGTCATTTGAGTAGGAAGAACTGTCAGTGTGTATGTTTCCTTTAGATACTAAAAAGGCACAGCTGAACCTCTGAGGCTGAGCGATTTTCCTGATTTTCTTTAGACAACTAACCCCAAATTATTGTTTTAGTGGTTCCTGACTTTGAAACCTGTTGGTGTTGATACATGAACTTGAAAATTGAGCAATGCAGCCTAAATAAAATATGCAAAGATGGTAGGTATTGATTTGGCAGCTGGAGGGCAAATAGGCCTGACCTGGGTCTTTGGGGGGTGCATGGTAAACATTAGATACAATCCCTTCCCTCAAATTGTTTTCCTATTAAAGTATGGAACTGAGATGTGCTGCCTTCTGAGTAGAATCAGATATATTAATGGATGGTTTCTCTTCATTTCCCTGAGCTCCCGGGTAGTCCTGAATTCTTTTAAATACTAGTTTATGGTGATCGGAGGACAGCTTTTGAAGGCAGTCTTCCCAGGAAGCTGCCAGGGCTGATGTGCAAGTACATGCAAACCTGGAACCTTTAGCAAACGCTGACAGCAGTACCAGTGGCAACATTCTGCAGATGCCCGGCCCTGATGGTGGTGTGCGCTTTTTTACTCGTCGTCAGGTAGTGTTTTGTAGGAATCAGCAGAACAGCTGGACTGTAGGCTAAAAGGTTCTATCATTGGACTTGTGGGTGTTTGAACCCCCTCAACTTGCTTTTCAGGTGGTTTCTCTGATTAAAAAAAGTTGCCTGTTGCTGCTCCCAGTAAATAGCCCCATTTCAGTTCAGAAGAAATTGTCTTCTTTCAAGGGTCTTTTTATTTTTTCTTCAAGAATCTTTTTTAAAGTTACCAGCTTTCTAGTTGATACTGGAAGCCAGCCTCAGAAAATACAACAGTTATAGGGGTTATTAAAGACCTTTAGGAGAAGCAGAATTCTCAAGTTGCTTTTCGTGTCCTGGTCTAGTATTTGTTTTTTGAAAGCACAATTCTTTATGCCAAGAACTAAAAATTCTTAGACACTTCTGGTAAGAAGTGAGACTCCTGCAGGGATGTAATAAATGGCAGTGAGTGCACTGGCTGTCGTGAGCAGATGTGAGTTTGAGTCTGCTGTTTCCTTCACCTGTGTTTGATCAAGTGCGTTACAAGCAGTAATTTTATAATCTGGCTGTTTGAAGGCTGGAAGAGGAAAGCGAACACAAATAATCTAGAAGGGGAAAGGTCTGTCTCTAGCATTCAGATATTTTATCCTTACTGTTTGGACTAGCTTAGCAAACAACATAATCCTTGAGTTTTATTTTGAACTCTTTAACATTTTATGTTTTTAATGTGTTTATAGAAATAAAATCAGTACTTTCGTTCCTGTGGTGGATCATACCTGAATCTGTAAAAAAAACCAAAGAGTTTCTAAGGGAAAAAATTGTCGCATGGTTTTCTGATGCATTGCAGTGGAAAGTTTGGTGTAGAAGTGCTGTCAAAAGACAGGGTCCCAAAATGACATGCTAGCTTCCTGTTGGGCCTACCCCTCACATTTGTGGGGCCTGGGAAAGAGTACAAATGGGGGCCCTCATACCATCTGTCTGATTCTTTAAGAGTTACAAATCCAGTTAATAAATACACCTTCATGATTATCTGAAAGGCCAGGATTGAATTTACAGTGCTCAGGCCCCTTGGAGTTCATTGCTGGAACCGCCAGGGCCCTCATCTGTGCTCTTGTAGTAGATACCCCAGCTCTCACTTCAGAGCTTTGTTGCACACCAGTGGTTGCCCTCAGGTCCAGGTGTGCTCAAACCCTCAGCGTGGTCTACCCTTGGGGGGCTCCAGAAAGACTTGGGTAAACCCTGCATATGAGGGTCGGGAATGCAGGGTCCTGGTGCCCAACCCAGGGCCTAGAGGCAGGGAGTGTGTGGGGCCGTGTCCCTTCGGTCCTGAGGGAGGCGTTCAGCTGGATGAGGGCCCAGACCCTGGTCAGGGTTCCCTCTTGCCAGGCTGTTCGGTTTATGTATGATTTCACAAGCCATACGTTTAAGAGGAAAGAAAGGAAAGCAGGGAATGGAATGGTTACATCTCAAAGTAATTCTTCCTTAAATAAACGTCAGCATTTTTACCAGATTAGGCCAGGGCATCTGATGTTCTAAAATACAGTCTTTTAGGAACAGGTACTTCTGAACTATGCTTTGTAGCTCGTTAATACATTTCTAATTATGCTTTTAAAATGCTCCATTAAAAATCGTAAATGCATATTATACCTGTCGGCGGCAGTGGTTATGAAAGGCGGGGGGTGGGAGGGGGGCGCTTTTAAAGTTGAACAAGGTAAAAGGTAGTGGAGCGCCCCGGTTGGTCGTGGGTTGCCCTGAATGGCTGAGTGCGTGGCTGTCTGCTCGGCCCCACCCCCGGCTGGGTCATAGTGAAGCTTAGGCCTATAGTGACAATACTAGGCAAGGGTAGACCCAAAAGGATTAGTTGTAAAGACTTGGCTTTCTTAGACTAGAGATTATCACCGGGAACTAACGTGGGTCATGATTTCTGTTTTCATCCGCTTTTGTTCCTTTATGTGCTTCTGCAGTCGGACAGCTGGGAGTGCCGAAGAAATATTTGAAGAGCCCTGTTTAGTAGTTTACGGGGAAGTCATTGAATAATTCACATAACAAATGATTAGACAAGCACTTGTCCATCTAACTGAATTATTCTACATGTTTGCTGAAGCAGCAAAGGAGGAGCACAGCGTTTCTTCCTGCAGAGGGTATACAGTGGCCATATTGACCCATCTAGTTATTGGGTTTCAGCCTTTTGTTGACACTGTTGTAAATGAAAGCAGCCCGGAAGAGCTTTGGGGCAGCTGGGCTGGATAATTGTGAAGGATTCATGCTTGTTGCTGTTACCCCCAGTGTTTGCAGTGGGTTGTTTGCTTTGACTTTTGTTGAACTGTTGACAAAAGCATTAGATACAAATGGGAACAAATAAAGTGGTGAGATGCCAGGAGGGCTTGGCAGCAGTAGAGGTTTTCATTCCGACTTAAATGGGTGCTGTCGGAACTTATCTAGATGCGAAATGGAAGGTGGTGTGGGTGTGGGTGTGTGTGTGTGTGTGTCTAGTTTTTTTTTCAGGCCACCATGTCTTACAACCTTTAAAAAGCCACACTAGACTTACTGCCCTTCAGATGTTTTGCCAGTCGGGAATGCTATAACACAGATCGTCAGTTTCTGGATTCCCCCTTCCCAACTTGGGGGAAAAGAAAAAGACATTTTCAATACTGGAAATATTTTGGATTGGGGAGATGACAGACGTGACGTTGAGTTAGGGAGGATTAAGAAAAACTATATGCTAAAATAGTATAGCTAGCAAAATGGAAGTCATTTACTGGAACGCTTTTAATTTGGTTTAAACAAAATACTCTTTTGTATATTCAAATGGGGAGTAGCTCAGCTGTTGTGAAGCCAGAAAATTAATGGTATTTTGAGTGAAATAGCAAAAGCATGTCAACAACATAGCTGCTGATGATAATGCTGGCATTTTATTCATGAGGAATTATCAGTGCAGGTTACCGGACAACATAGTGTGACTGAAAATGATTGAATGCTGGAGAAGCCGCTGTCCTTCTGCTCGATGATTTCATTTTGCATTTGGTCTTCCTCGGGCTTCATTTGTGCATGTATTTTCCCTGTCACAACCCAAAATATAGTCTTCTGGGCTGAGGATTGTATGCATATTTCTCCCTTTAAAATATCTGAACTTGGAAGTTCCCTTTGAGTATTGACTCGAAAGCTGTGGAGTGTGTTTTCAGTGCCCAGGTGGTTGGCGGAGGTAGTAGGTGTGCTCAGGAGAAAGGTTTCTCTAAAGAATTCACCAGAATAGGTCTATGAGAGTTGTCTGAAAGCACCAACCAGCATACCTGACCACCATGCGGTTGATGACGGCAAGTAAAGGATTTGGAATACCTCATGAGGCCAGAGAAATGTTCGTAAAACTTGAGCAAGGATAGACAGAAACTGTATTTAGGAAGTTAAAATGCCTTCTGGGGCAGTGCATTTCAGTGATATGATGAATTGAAAGGTTTACTAAAAATGTATGTGAGTGTTCATAAAAATTAAGCCACGCCTTTGTGTGTTTGGTCTTTAATTTCCGTTCGAAGCGCTTTGGGCACCTTCATTAAGACCTCCTTTGGTCGGCACTGCTTCACTGTTGGGCCAAGAGGCTGGTGCTTCCTACTCTGTGTTCCATTCTCCTTTGGATTTCCCTCCCCTGATAGTGACAAAAAGAATGGATGGTACCTTTGTGTAGTTGTTGTTCTTCGGTTCCAGTACCTCATGTGACTGACTCTTAAGGAATTAGAATGGGAAAGAATGGAAATTTACCGAGTTTATGCTAACAGTGGGAATGTTCGATAATTTTAATCTTTGCAGCACCTCTGGTCCTAGAGAGTAGTAACCATTTGAGCAGGGGAGGCGACTTTATGAGTGAAAGGAGACGGTGGTATGCATCGCGTGACAGTGCTCTGCCGTTTGCCAAAAAGAACTGCAAGATAAATGCTCTCCAGGCTTCAACTCATAGGTGATATTTTGCTTATTTCAGTACTAGGTGATCGAGTGCAGGGACCTAGATGTGAAGTTCATGAGGAAGAAATCCCTGAAAGGACTGGTATTGAGTGGGAATAGATGCATCCATGGGACTGAGCAGTTGACGCCTCTGACAGAGGTTAGTCGTCAAGGGAGGCGGCGGGGGCTTCATGCAGGTTAGAAAACTTGAAAAGACAACAAGGCAAGAAGTTTGTCGTTGTTAACAAGCTGGAAGAAGAAAAGAGAGAGACCTAGCCTCCACAGACTTGACTCAGCATGACTCCAAAATTATAAGAACCTGGGCAAAAACACAGTAAACGGCTCACCAGCGAAAGGAGTGAGTTCAAGAGAAATTGACTTAGGCCGAGACAAATAGACGGGTCTGCTGCGCCCCTCAGGCGGTGGCCGGGGCCCACAGGTGGAAAAGCGTATTTTGGAAGAGACCTGTTTTACAGACAGCTCTGCGTTGGTCTTCCCTCCTCCTCCTTTCCCACCCCTCATTCATGTCTGCTGTGCTCTTAAAGCTGAAATAACATCCTCATAAAGGGTGACTCAAGGTGGCTCTTGGTACACTGTTTGAACCACATTTCTTCATATTGGGAAGCTAATGTGTGTTGGGACCTGTCCACATCTGTGCGTGTGACACACTGTGAACTCTATAACCAGCCTGCAGGTGAAAAACAGTGCTAGGGATACTGGTTACAAACTTAAGCTCTGGGATTAGAGGGCCTGGGTTCACACCACTGCCCTCTGCCATTTACCAGCCTTGTGACTTTAGGCAACCTCCTTCTCTCTGTCCTAGTTACTGTAACGGGGCCCTAGTGGGGGGAGGTGGGTAAGGGTAAATTTTCAGGGGTGCCTAACACTTAGTAGGTGCCCAGTGAATCTTACCATTAATATTTGTTTAGCGCACAATATGGATAATTTGAAAATAACTTGGTTTCATTTTTTCTTTTGGGAGTTAATATTTAAATCAACTTGCATTCCACAAGCAAACACCAGACTGACAGCAGAAAGCAGCAAACTAGAAATGTGTTAGCCTGTGGGGGAAATTATTCTGGGATTAAAATTTTGCTGCAGAAAATCTACAAAATGGATCTTGTACGTGCAGATGGTTGAGAATTAACTTTAGCTGATCTGAGTACATATTTAATTCCAAAGGGGATTTTGTGTTTCGGGAGAGTTCAACCTCAGCTGAGAGCGTGACTTTTTATGTAGTTTACAGCAAAACCACATGCCACTCATAATAGATGAAATTGGAGACCAAACCGGGAGAACCTTATGGGTTCCTGTCAGTCTAAATCCTCATTTTATTTTTTTTTTAAAGATTTTATTTATTTATTTGACAGAGAGAGACACAGAGAGAGAGGGAACACAAGCAGAGGGAGTGGGAGAGGGAGAAGCAGGCTCCCGGCAGAGCAGGGAGCCCGATGCGGGGCTCGATCCCAGGACCCTGGGATCATGACCTGAGCCGAAGGCAGATGCTTAACGACTGAGCCACCCAGGCGCCCCTAAATCCTCATTTTATTTATTTATTTATTTATTTATTTATTTATTTTAAGATTTTATTTATTTATTCATGAGAGAGAAACAGAGGGAGAAGCAGGCTCCCAAGGAGCGGGAAGCCCGATGCGGGACTCGATCCCAGGACCCTGGGATCATGACCTGAGCCGAAGGCAGACGCTTAACCATCTGAGCCACCCAGGCGCCCCTAAATCCTCATTTTAAAAGACATTCCCCTGCTGGGCCGGCAGCGCAGTGTGCTTCTGCTGGTGGAACGGACTAGCCTTACCAGCGCGGAAGGAGTGGCCTGAGGACCGCGGTCCCGCAGGTTACCTTGCGTTTCGTAGAGAACCTCTTTTATTTTCATGTCAGATTATCTGTAAAATGGACTTCTCCCTTCAGTGCTGTAAACCGTTCCACTAATTGTGTGGGGAGAGGGAGTATACCCAATAGATGCTTGTCGAGCAGGAGAGACTTTTGCTGCTTTTCATTATTTTACTACTCAGACACCTAATCCCTGTCAATAAGGTTGGCTGTTTGGGGAGGGAACACACATCCCTGCGCTATAATATGGATTGATTTGCAACTCCTTTTCTTCAGGCTGACTTAACAGAGCAATCTCACGAGGCCACGAGAGTCCGTCTTGGTCTGGGCTTTGGGCAGGGGTGCATCTGAGGGGGAAAACGATGTTTGCAGCATCTGAGATGCTGACCCCTCCTATTGTGGGGAGAGGGCCCCTAGGATGTGAATTTAGATCACTCAGTGTCATACCAGGATTCAAGCAAATGCCATATTTTCTTAATAGGAATGACAAAAGGGCCAGAGTCCTGGAGAGCAAGATGACACCTAGGCACTGGGTGCTGCTTGCCCTTCTGGGGAGAATTTTGGCATAGCCAGGTCTCCCACGGGGGATGGGCAGTGAGGGGCATCTGAGCAGGTCAGATTTCAGCTTCCCCCCAGGGGCCTCTGCTAGTCTCACAAAGCTTTAGAAGGTGTTTTTGAAATGACTCTTTGAGAAGAGAATTACATTTCCTCATCCAGATCCTTAGAGCCATCTTCCTGGCTAATCTGTTTTCACTGTGAAGCAGGGGACCTGGGTGCCATATTTGGGGGGCAGCGCATTCTTACCACTCACCAAACCTTTGTTTTTAGGAAAGTCAGATCTCTACAAAGGCTCAAGAATCCTATGTGAGTCAGCTGTACTTGAGAATTCTTGAGTCACTCTTTTTACTTTCTCCCACCTGAAATGCCACTTTTGAGTGCTTATTAGCTCAGGTTTGAAATTTGATTAAGAGGGATTCACATTTCTCTGGTTATCAAAACTGAACACCAACTGTGTTTCTTTGTAGAGATTTATTTAAAAGATAAGGAAAGGAATATACTCTAGCTCAGAAAACCCTATGAAGAAGGACTTGATTAAGTGGAAACTTTTCTTCAGCCATGATTAGACTTCTGCTACAGAAATAAGTGCAAGTGAGGCCAGGTGGGGAGTAGAACACTCTCAGCCCAGGGACTCAATTAAAAATGCTTGAAAAATGTAATTCCAATCAATTTGGATCGTCTTAGAACATTGCAAGATGTGTGAAAACATGCTTTAAATGCCAGCAACCAGTGAAAAGGGCACGGTTTCAGAAACCCTGTTATAAATTATGTGCCTTTGGCTTTCAAAAATGCGCAGGATACATCATTGAAATATTCAGAATAAATATCAGAGAGAATTGTACAGTCTTTGCATCCAAGAAGGAATGAAATTTTTAAAGAGCTAGTTTTGTTGGGCTGAGATCCTGATTTTTTTTTTTTTATGTTTGTCACAACATTTGTTTCGGGAGATGTACAAATCAAATCTGATTATAACAAATATCATTACAACAAAAAATCCCTATAACCAAACAGTTTCTAGACCCCAACCAATAGTCCACTTACTTAAAACAGTACTGAACGTACCCAGTTCCATTAAGGCAAAATAATGTGGGTTAGTCTTTGGAGGTTTTTCCTTCATGATATACCTCCTGGAATCCATATATGTGAATTGGCAGTAAGTGATTGCAAAAATGTTTGTTTACCTTGGGAATATACTGTATGATTTTTTAAAGTGTAGCTTTCCTTTCAGATAATTCTGTGCATAGGTCCATATCAAAGCATTTGCTTTTGTGGGAGCATTCCACCCCAAATGAAATGTTTTTGTCTGATTCCCTACTTTGCATATTTTAGTTTTTTATTTTTATATCTAGAAAATGTTGCATGTATAACTTTCCCCTAAAAAAAATTAAAGTTGCAGTATAATTCCCAGTTTACTCATCGTCAGCCACCAAAACTTCAGGCCGCAACTTGCTCACATGGAGTAAATGTGAAATAAAACATAGGCTCAAAATACAGTTACAGTGAATGGTCATTGTCACGTGAGTCATTTTTGCCTCCGCACTCTGGTGGCATTCCTTCCAACGTGGCTGTGTATGCCTTCCTCAGAGGGATGGGTTTGTAGACCAGGCAGTTCTGGTTGGTGGCTCTTGCCTCTGGCTGTCCCTGGGCCCATCGCCCTGGAATCTTGCTCTTAATTGCCTGCACCTTCTCTTGTCCCTTCACATGACACATGCCTCAGGCTTCCCTTCCTGGAGGCGGCCTGTTGCTTTCCTCGATGTTTATGAAAATTGCCTGAAGGCTGCTTAGTATAGAGTGAAGCAGCACAGGCTTTGTAGCCACTGTCATTGGTTCTAGAAACAACTCGGCCAACTGCTAGCTTTGTGATCTTGGATAATAATAATAATCAGCACTGAGGGTGTGTTTATTTACTGTGCTGGTTAGGTCCTTACCTTGCAGCCGTCCTGTGGTTTTAGCCATAACAGGCTGAAGAAAGTGGGACACAAAGACTAAGAGACTTGCCCACGGTCACCTGGAACGTAATCTGTCCGATGAGCTGATTAGAACCAGGTTAGTCTGTGATTCAACAGTCTTACACAGACCTGTACCTCTGAAACAAATAATACATTATATGTTAAAAAAAAAAAAGAAGAAGAAGAAGATAGCAGGAAGGGAAAAATGAAGGGGGCGGGGACATCGGAGGGGGAGACGAACCATGAGAGACTATGGACTCTGAGAAACAAACTGAGGGTTCTAGAGGGGAGCGGGGTGGGAGGATGGGTTAGCCTGGTGATGGGTATTAAAGAGGGCACGTACTGCATGGAGCACTGGGTGTTATACGCAAACAACGAATCATGGAACACTCCATCAAAAACTAATGATGTAATGTGTGGTGATTAACATAACATAATAATAAAAAAAAAAAAAAGAGGACAAATGGAAAAAAAAAAAAAAGAACCAGGTTAGTCTCCAGAGCCCATCCTTTCCATCTCTACACGAGGGTCAATTTAAATCTCATCTGGGCATGCCTTATTGGGTGTGGGATTTTAAGTGTGAGGATTAGAGACATATATGAGGAGACCCAGCAAAATGCCTGCCACTTAGGAAGACAACTGTGATAGTATCTGAGCTGCTTCCTTTCTTGTCTGTCAAATGCACAGAAATCCAAAGTAAATAGATGCTGATTTTGTGCACCTGTAGTAATACTGTTGTGATGTGTTCACTCGTGCGGCCTACCTGTCACATGTCCTTACAAGTGTAAACTCTTCACTAGGGGAAGGCATGTGTTTTTAATAATGGTGGTTTGAGGCCATTTTTGTTTCTCAGCATTTTGGAATGTTATCACACAGTCCTGTGTGTGTTTTTCCTGTAAATGTCTCATATCCACAGATATATCCTCGTCCTCTTACAGCTCAGAATCTGTTATCTGATTAATTGAAATTTATGCAGATGAAAGATCTGACAGAGTTTCACTTGTAGCCTCATCCGCTTGTTGGAGGGTAATAGAAATACTCTTACTGTCATAGTATTCCCTAATTTGGGTTTCGTAGTTTGTTGTCCTTTTTCTTTCATGGAGAAGCAAGGGTAGTTTTGCCTTTATTTTTTTCTTTAAATACAATTACTAACTGCATTTAGTAATACTTCCCGACTTAAGTGTCTGCGATAATTGGTAATTTTTAAATCATTTATGCTTAGTTTTATTCCTTAATTGATGCGCAGTGCTCATGTTTTCAGTGTTCTGGCTGTAATTTTTATTAGCTGACTTTTGTAGATTTATGACACAGATTGAGGAGGGACCACTTGTATTTCCTAACTTAGAAGCCCCTTTGGACTGTTTTGAGTTTTCCTTTTCAGTCCATTCCTTCCCTCTGCTGCTACCTTCCTCCCTCCAAAAAAGGATGACTTTGGTACCTTGGAACAAAAAGGTGGGGTAGTTAGGTAGGAGTCACAGGGGAAATGAATGCTTGATGGCAGTGATGTATGAATTTGTTGAGGATAACGTGAAGAATTAAGTTGGAGGCTACATATGATGGTGATTTATTTATAATTTCAGAATACCAAACTGGGGCCCATGGCTTGACAAGAGCATTTTTTGCGCCAATTTGTGAATCCATTTGAAACGAATTAAGAGATAGAAATAGAATTTCATTTATTCTACATTTATTTATTTAAAATGAAAATAAAGTGTGTGATATCAGGCTATCCTGTCAATCCACAATGGATACTCATTAACAGCTATTTATGACTGGGGGCTTTAATCATTTTCAGGATCCCTCTTTTGTTCCTTATAAGCACTGTCCATGCCACCCTGATTAGTCATTCTGCTTCTCTTTTAAACATAACTCTCAGCTTTACATGAGGGAGCTGAGGTGAGGAGAGAGAGATGTGCCTTAGAATCCTCTACCAGCCACTTTGATCTGATCCAGTCACAGGCATCTTGTAAGATGCCTAAAGCTGGGCTGCCCTCGTAGAGTGGCGTAACAAAATGCTATTTTATGCTCATTTTAGTCTACTGCCATATTTGGTGGCCTGTTAATTGCCACTGATGTTTTAGAGACTCTAATTAATGGAATTCTTCACTATTTTTGCTCTCCAAGGTCTTTCCAGCAAAGGGCACAACAGATAAAGTAAATAAATTACTGCTTTTGTTACTACGAAACTGTTTTGGTTCAGTAGTCTAACTCATTGAGGGTACTTTTTAAAATAAAATATGTAAAGGGGCACCTGGTGGCTCAGTCGGTTAAGCGTCTGCCTTTGGCTCAGGCTCAGGTCTTGATCCCAGGGTTTTGGGATCCAACCCAGGGCTCCCTGCTCAGCGGGGAGTCTGCTTCTCCCTCTCCCTTTGCCCCACCCCCTGCGCGCGCACACTCTTTCTCGCTCTCTCAAATAAAAAAAAAATCTTAAAATAAAATATGTAGAAAGAAAAAAAAGCCAACTGGTGATATAGTAGAATGAGCACTGGACTGGGAGTCAGAGAATTGGCTGTGTTACCCGACCTTGGGTGTGCCCTCTTATTTTCTCTCAACCTCAGTTTCCCACCAGATTGTGTGACTGCTTGGGTTCCTCAGAACCTAGAACTTATGGTAATATTATATGATAAATATAATGAGGTATTGTGAATTTTGTTTAATATTTGGGAGTATTTTGATTATTCAGTATTTAATAGCAGTACCTTATTGTGCAAAAGCCCCAGTTTTTTAGTGGGCCATGTGCTTTTTGTGCCTTATCTCATTTTAGGGTGTTCTTTCTTTTTCCTTCAAGATGTTCATTTTAATTATGTGTCCTAGACTATGATAACAGCAGGGGCAAGATGACACAGTAGGAACTTCAAAAAATTTTTCTAAGTTGATAATCACAGGTCCTGATAACCTGATTTCTTCATTAAGCTCTTTGTAAGACACTTCTATATTTTGCATTTACATATAACCAGTGCCAGATTTAACTTTTTATTTTCTTTTCTGGAAATAAACTGAGCCTGTACCATCCCCCAACTTTTAAGATGCGACATCCTCACAACGAAACTCCTTCCGAGTTTTGTAGGCTTGTCATTAATTTCACATCTGTATTAATGTAACCCAATGGTGGGCACTCTTTTGCCTGTAGAAGCAGAAGTGGGCAGCATACGACATTTTACATTTACCGAACTCAGAAACTTCAGGAGGAAGATTAATGAAAGATTAACCTTGTCAAGTACTCTTACTAAAACTTCTTTCTTCTCTTTTGAATGCCTGTTTGTATATAAAATACCAATACAAAACAAGTAGTGAGTGGGATGCAATTGCTGCACAAGTTCAGAGAATATTTTATATTGTATAAAGTCCTCAGTTGTTAGAGAAATTAGCAGGAAATGTTAACTGTATTCTGAAATACATGGAATGAGGCAGAAAAGAAATTGTGCACAGCCTTATCAAGGATACAGGATGCTTAGGTTCAGGGAGGATGAGCTTCATCCAGTTCTGTGTATGGACCTGCCTCTTTGATAATTAGAAACTTTGTTTCTTTGTAATCTTGACCCTGTGAGCCTAATGTAATACAGTCAGAACTAATATGTAGGCTTTAATCTGTATGTATTGTCTGGGGTAATCATCCTTGTGTATCAGCTGACTTCCATTCCTTGAATCAGAAACCACATGCAGACCTCAATCTATTCTAGCTTCCCCTCTTATGATTAGAGGACCTCAGGCAAGTCCCGCCACTTGCTTTTACTTACGTATTAAAACCAAAGTGTTTGGACAGAAGTTCTCTAAGTTTGTTGTCTATATTTAAAAAACCAGATTCAGTCTGGGGAAAATAATGTATTGATGCATTAGAAAGAATCTTGGATATACTCTGTCTACTGTGGTGAAAAGAACTCGCCATCTGCCAGTTCAGTGAACCTCTGTAGTTTGTTTTTCATGCTTAAGTGTACAAATTACAAATGAAAATCACTTTCGTAGATTTGTTAGGTTTTGACAAAGGGCTTGCTTCTTACAGGGTGCTATAGCCAAAGCAAAGGTCATTTGGGCACAGGCTCTTTCCTCATAGAGTGACAGAGACATACATACCGAGAAGGTCATAAAATCTCTAGCTTTCATATTATCGGGTGTTAGAGCGTGTTTTCTTGGGAATTGGAGATATAATATCCACATTACAGTGGCCCCCTTCTAAAAGCATATTACTTTTCTAGCCACATAGCCAGAGGTATTTAGTGATTCGAAGGATAATTTATTGAGAAAGCTATATACTTTCCTTAACTATCTCTTCGGGGATATATTGTGTGTTTTCGTAATCTGATTTTTAATGACTTTTGGGCATGCAAGAAAGTGTTACTAAGACTAAAATCTCGATTAGCTTGAATTCACCTCACTTGCATCTCAGGTAACCCTGTTGTCTTTGTAAAGATCTGGTGCTGTAAAGAAGGCTGCCTGGAAAGTTGACCGTTGCTTAGAGTTTGGACCTGACAGGACCATATTATGTGGTTTTCTTAAGTTAAAACTTAAAGAGGAAGATAAAATAAGTTTACAGACTCTTCTGAGATTGGGCAGGCCTAATCTTATCTTTATCCCTTACCTTATCCACTACAATTGCGTATCCACTACCCTGACATCCAAAGAGCTCTGAAGACAGAGTGGTTTTTTTTGCATCTCATTTGGTAATGAAACTGAATTGACTCCAGGAGTATGAATGTTTGGTTCTGGCTGTTATCCCAGAACATGTACAGTAAGTGTATCTTACTCCAAAATACTGAATGTTAAAGCGCATCTGGCCCCGAAGGATTTCCTGACATGTAGCCTCTGACTGCAGCCTTAGAACTTGTGTGCTTATCTTATCTCTAACTTTTCCATGGACAAAATGCTTTGAGGGCAAAGACCTTGTCCTTTCCGGCTTTGAACATTCCTGTATCGCTGTCAGGGTGCCCCTGTCACAGCTGTCCTTTCTTTGTTACGCTCTTGAATAAACCAGTGGAGGGAGGGAAGAGTGTTCGGCCAACTCAGCCCATTCTCCTTCAAACCAGTCAGCCCACAATTTCTTGTCCAGTGCCCCAGGCCTAGTAAGTTAAGCCATGAAACTGAATGGACGGATAACTGAAGTTCTTAAGATGACAACGTAGGACCTTTCCCTTGCGTTTAAAATAATGAAAATCAAAATGCTAGCGGCATCTCAGGTGGCAAGACGAGCTAGGTGGCATGGCAGGTCATCCCATGCAGACCTCATCTCTCCCCTCTCGAGACCTGTTGAGTGCACCACGAGGAGAGAATACTGGAAGCTCGATAGGATTGTTGTGGCGATACTCTTTAGATTAAAAAAAAAAGTAGGAATAAACCACATTCTCTTGCAGTTATATAGATGAGGGGCAGGCAGACTATGGCCAAATTCATTTCTTACTTTTTCCTTTCCTTTTTTTTGTGGCCCATGAATTAAGACTGGTTTTTATATTTTTAAAGGGTTGTAAACAAAGAATATGCAACAGAGACCTTATGTGGTCCTCAAAGCCTTAAAATGATTACTAGCAAGCCTTTTACCAAAGAAGTTGGCCAACCTTTGATACAAACCATTAATTTAACTCCCAGCCTAATTCCCTGTCTTTTGGATGAATCGTTTCCTTCTCTGTACCTGTGCTTTTTTTGTCTTCAGGGGTCCCCCGACTCCATGGTCATTCTTCTGAGGGCTTAGGTGATACTTTTTTTTTTTTTTCTGTGAAATGATAATTCTAAAAAAGTACTTTTTATTCCCTTTTTAAAATGTCCTCAGGAGGAAATTTAGGGGCGCCTGGGTGGCTCAGTCGTTAAGCGTCTGCCTTCGGCTCAGGTCATGATCCCAGGGTCCTGGGGTTGAGCCCCACGTCGGGCTCCCTGCTCGGCGGGAAGCCTGCTTCTCCCTCTCCCACTCCCCCTGCTTGTGTTCCCTCTCTCGCTGTATCTCTGTCAAATAAATAAAATCTTTAAAATAAAATGTCCTCGGGAGGAAATTTAAATGAAGATGAGATGTAGAACTAAGCTGAGTATAAACATGAATTTGAGAGTAGTTCTAATATTCAGATGTGGACAGAACCAATTACAGAGCTTCCACGACGCCAGTCCTGACTAGTTTTATGGAGGTATCATTACTCTAGTCCCTTTATCTTCGACATTCCTTTGATTCACCAAATTGTATGCACAATTTGAATACTGAGAACTATTTAAAAAATAATAACTTGGGAAAATAATCTCTTGCTTTTTAAAGAAGTGATATTTTAATTCATGTCTAACTTATGTAATCCTGGAATATCAGTGTGGTTTAGGATTTATACTGGGAGCTATTCTGTTTTTTTCTAAATTATTTCAGTGACATCAGTATGTAGTTTTTTCTATCTTGCCTTTTTACTCCATGAATTGATGAGGTATGCATCCTCTCACTGACCTTGTCTTAGTCTCCTTATTTCATGTCAGGGTATTAGTGAGAATCAGTTCAGGGATACCAGCTGTACTTCTGTCTACCTCAAGCAGTCCCTTAATCTCACTAGAGTTCTGTTTGCTCATCACTAACATGGTGGTGATAATACTATCCTAACAAAGTTTTGGAGAGGGCAAACACGATGATCTATGTGCAAATGATTTGAAAATTATAGAGTGATTTTCAAATGTCAGTTGGTATTGGTGAAGCAATAGTGAATGTATGGTAGTTTACCATTTATACATATGTTGATTCATTTACGGTATTAGAAGTGATGAGGTTGGGAAGTAGAAAGGAATGAGCTTGCTTCTTTACATTATTTTCATCTATTCTTTATAGTTTAAAGAAGGAAAAGGGGCATATATTCTTATGGTGCTTATACTTAATTAAATGGTTGTTATATCAGTTAGCAATCATGTAATAGTCTTCTAAAACTGGGTATAAAATGAAAACTATATGTTATATTTCTTTTTTTAAAAGATTTTATTTATTTATTAATTAGAGCGAGACCATGAGAGCGAGAGCACAAGCAGCAGGGGAGCGGTAGAGGGAGAAGCAGACTCCCTGCGGAGCAGGGAGCCCGATGCGGGACTTGATCCCAGGACGCTGGGATCATGACCTGAGCTGAAGGCAGACTCAAGTGACTGAGCCACCCATGTGTCCATGTTCTATCTCTTTAGTCTCTGTGTTAGCTGTGGGAAAAGTCCTTCTACCTGGGCTGGGCTGATCTAGTCTGAAGTCACCTGGGTGGTCTAGAATGTCGTCAGCTGAGAGAACCTGGCTCTCTTCCATGTATCCCTTGTAGCCACCCAGCAGGCTAGCCAAGGGCTTGTTCTTTTTTTTTTTTTTTTTTTTGCAGTGGCAGAGTTTAGGAGAGCCTTTGATACTGTACTCTTGGCCAAAGCAGTTCACATGACCAAGTCTAGCCTCAGTGGGAGAGAGCACTACCAAATGGGGATACAGGGAGGTCTGAAAAACTGTGGCCACTCTTGCAGTCAGTTTGCACAATGGTCTTAGAAGTAAAGAAAGATCTTCCCAAGTGGGAACCAGAGGAGAGCCTGGCATGTGAGTCAGGGTAGTCCTGTGTTCTTGTGAACATCTTACATAATTTCAGTGCTTACACACTCCCATTCTTCATCACTGTACTAGAACCTTGGCAGCCTCACGATCTGACTGCTTCACAAGAAATAGCTCACGCCCAAATATGCACCTCGTGTGTTTTAAATAATACAAAGAATATTGTTTCCAAGACAACTTCAATGAAATGTCAGTTTCTCTAGGTTCTAAACCCACATAAGAGGCATTGTTATCCTCATCCCTGCTGGGTAATTTGTATACTGCAGTAGTTTGTTTGGAAACATGCCTGTTGTTCTTTAAAATATGCTTAATGCTAGATTAGAGAACAGATTTTTTTTTTTTCTGTTTATGCAAGCTCATTTCTAAAGCATTTAAAATAAAGAGCTTGGGCATGTATGGTATTTAAAAACCCTTCACATGATGTTTTTAAAACAGATCAATTTCAGCATTAAAATGTTAGGAATTCAGCCAAGGAAAATTCAACTTGGATTGTATAGCTGTAATGATAATGTAATGTATTATAACCATCTTCTTTGAAAGTGATTGTACCAGCAGAGTTGAACCTGGTGAATTACATAATTTAAGAGTGTTTGCTAGAACACTGCTGTAGGGGTATTATTCAAGCCTTTTCTAAACAAAAGCAAAATGAAAGATAGATTTTATTATAAGGTACTTAAATCCCAAGAATCGTTGTCACAAAATATCTAAAGATAACTCATTTGACTTGAACAGAAGGTCATATGTCTGAATGTCAGTTATCACACTAACTACTTGGCAGAATATTAGGATGTAAGAGAGCATGATTTCTGTTTTTTAGCTTCTTTGGCTTGAATTAAAAATGAGTTTATTACTTACCCAAAAAGTATTTTCGAGTCCAAAGTATCTCAGAGATTGAGACTTTATTGATTTGAAATATTGGCTTCCAAGTCGTTAGGAAGTTTATATATCAGTCACATTTTTAGGCATATCATTAATCTTCTTAAAACTTTTTTTTTTTTTTTTTTTTAAGGAAAAAGCTCATATATTCTTGGTTCACCCTCAGCCCAGTAGCCCTGTGTCTCAAAGGACCATACCTTGCACGATGAGTACTTTTGTGGGTCTGTCGCATCTTGTCTGCTGCTGCCTCACTCATTCAAGGTCTTGAGTAGGAGAATATTTTGGAGGACCAAGTTCATCATTTTGCAGTATAAATATTGTTCCTTTGGAGGAGTGCTACAGGTTGAAATCCCGTAGTGCTTTTTTTTTTCTTTTAAGATTTTATTTATTTATTTGACAGAGACACAGCGAGAGAGGGAACACAAGCAGGGGGAGTAGGGGAGGGAGAAGCAGACTCCCTGCCGAGCAGGGAGCCCGATGCGGGGCTCGACCCCAGGACCCTGGGATCATGACCCGAGCCGAAGGCAGACGCTTAACGACTGAGCCACCCAGGCGCCCCTCCTTAGTACTTTCAATGATGGAGATGAGGCAAGACTCTGAAAGAAATAAGAAGGGGTTGGGGAAACATTTGTTTAAAAAGCCAGCACCTCTGCCTTGACACTGAGACCACATGGATGTGGTGAGAAAGTCATTTAGACCGAATAGTTCTCAAGACACTTCAGTGACATGGTCACCGTTGTGGGGGGTGGGGATAGGGAAGTACGTAGACTGGGAGAGGAGAGGGCCGCGTGAAGACAGGCAGAGACTGGAGTTGCGCGGCCACACGCCCAGCAGTGCCAAGGATTGCCAGCAACCATGAGAAGCTGGAGAGGCAGGGAAGGACTCTTCCCTAGAGACTCCAGCGGGAGCATGGCCCTCCTGGCACCTTGGCCCAGCTTCTGGCCTCCCAGGCTGTGAGGCGACACCTCTCTGTTGTTTGGAGCCACCTGGTTTGTGCGGATTTGTCCCACAGCCCTGGGAAGCTTACGGTGGCTCCCGAGAGTTAAGCTCGTCAGTCAGATTTGTTCCGTCTCTCAGTGTAGCGGCTGCTGTATGATGCCAGATACAGTGGGCGTCTCCACAGTAAGCTGCCAAACTGTTCTTTGTTAAATGTTCCTAAAATGTTGCTCTTCAGTGGCGAGCCAAGTACAGGCATTGTACTTAGGCTGTGGGGATGTAGAGGCGAAAAAGACCGATGTCTGCCCTCATGGAGCTCACAGTTCATTGGGAAGAGAAACATTCATTATAAATTAAGAATTCTGACAAAATTGCCTCAGTGGTTTTTATGGAGCCTACATTCTTGTTCCTTTTTTTGTCATTGTCTAGAATCCTGATTGACCTTTGGATGCAGCCTCAGGTGATGCGACAGACTGCCCGTGCTTGTCATTCTCTTGGGAGTTAGTCTGGCTACATAGATTTGTGCGGGAACAGGATTCATAGCGCCCACAGTCTTCAGCACGTATCCTCCGCCGTCCTGTGTGGTGGCCCTGCCAAGGCCATATTTTCTCTCATGTTGCTGTCTTTCATCAAAAAAATAAAGTGGAGACTTTTCTAGAGTTTTTCTTTTTTAATATATGTTTTAAAGTCCTTTTCGTCTTTTGTATTTATAGAATTTGTAAGTTTTCTCTTCATACATGTTTCAGACTCCTTGGCCTAGGTAGAATAGATTTGAACCCAGATCTGTCAGGCCTAATGAAGCAAGCCTCTTTGTCATTCTCTTGACTCCTTTTGTGTCCTCTTTTATTGATGATGCCTCGTTGCTCTGTGTACAGGCTGGTTTCTTTTGACAGCACAAAGGCACCATTTCCTATGCCTCTTATTAAAATCAGAGGACTGTCTTCCGGTATCCGCCCTTGTTAGAGTTACTTCATGCTCGGGATTCAGGTTTCTTCCTATATGAAGGGAGGAGGTTGAAGTAGACAGGTGCTTGTCAAACATTTAATGAGCATAAAAGGCACACGTGGGTTAACAGCAGAGTCCAATTCAGTGGGTATGGGGTGGGGCCTGCGGCAGGGCGTTTCTAATAAGCTCTCAGAGGCCATCTCGATGCTGCTGGACAGTGAGTGGGCCCTACTCAGGAGTAGGCGAGGGACTAGATGATTTCCCCGGGCCCTCTCAGATAAAGATGAGCACTTTCAGCCTTGTTCGGTAGAGCCTGTTGGTAGCTGTGAGCTTCCTGTTGAGAAGGCCCACGCTGGTCTTGGCATTCCAGTATTCTTACCATCCCTGCTCGCTGCATTCCACTGGAAAGGGCAAGGTACACTCGGTGCCCTCTGATAGTGCTTGAAAGGATCTGCTGTCTGCACTTCATGTTTGATAGCTTGATCCATTTTCTTAGACTGAAGCTAAACCCACTTTCTAATGCATAATTAGCATCAGCCTTCAGGTTACATAGTTCTTCGTGTGGCTATTTGCCTTGGGTTTCCCCATTCCTTCATCTTACAGTAATGGTAGATTTATAACTGTCCTCGTAACTATGATTAAATGTCTCAATTCTTTTGCTTTATGTGGCGTTCTTGGCCACTTAATTACACTACATTAAATGGTATGTTGTTTGCTGTCAGTGCAGTTGGATTGCATTGTGGATAGCATCTTTGGAAATTTTGAAAAATGTTCCTATCATACAATTTGAGCTTGTAAACAGAAGTGCTGAGCATGCATAAATGCGCTTTAAGAAATTATTTCTTTATTACTGTTTAGTTGAACTGATGGTGACACTAAACATCAAGACTTTGATGTTTTATACGGTATTCTTCCCCACTAATTAACTGCACTAATGAAGTTAATTAGTGGGGAAGAATGCCGTATAAAACATCAAAGTCTTGATGTTTAATCACAGCTTAAAAAAGAAGTTTCATACTCTTCGATTGCCAAACACATTCCTATGAGCCGAAGGAAGGTCAAACATTTTGTTTTCCCTCTTCTGGTCTTCCAAGCTTTTCCTGGCTCTTCTGGTTGACCATTGGTTACTTGAGCCTGAGTGTTAATCCTCTAGGCAAGCTGACAGTGGCCTGTGGAGGGCAAAATCTCTTCCCCCAAGCTATAAACCAGCATATCTGAGAGACTCGATTTCTGCAAAAGACCGTGAAGACTTCTTGTAACATGCTGATGCTGATGGGGTGGGGGTGGGGGGGAATTACTCTCAAGGAGTAATGGGTATTTGTTTTTCTCATGTACTGTCTAATTTTATTATTAATTTAGAGCCACTCCGTTTTCCTATACGTTACCCTCTCGAGCCACCTAACGTCGGATAGGCATATTTCCTTAGTAAACTCAGAATGCAAAGCTGAAGAAACATGTATGGTTTAAACGGATAGGGTGTAAGTGGGGGGGCCCTACAAAGTTGATTGTATGAACTCTTCAGTGACTATTAGTCAAGCAACAAGAACAAGAACTTCTCAGGTCATTTCCCTGTGGTGTGTGTTATATCAGTTCTTACTGTTTTTTGCCTTTTTTTTTTTTAAATCAAGCAGGGTTTGTAATAGCATAATGTAATTCAGATAAGCAATTATTGTAATTGACCTTGGCGAAGAGTATCCTTGGCTTTTACCACAGTTTACTTAATACCTGAGGATGGCCAATTATCTCATAATGCCCACTTTATTGAGATTATTGTTTTAATTATGGCACTCAAAATACATCACTTTGTCAGCATTGTAGAGTCATGCATGGGAACACCACATTCAAGCGTTCAGAAATGTGTAAAGAGCGTGTGTCCTCATCTTTTGACATGGTTGTGATTGAGTTTTTTCTCCCAACTCCAAAATATGTTATTTCTTACTAGTTAAATGTGGGTCCTCCTGGCAAGAACAGCCACAGGGAGATAAAGTCTGGGATGCCGTCTCTGCCTCTGAGCTAATTGTGCCCTCTGAAAGGGCTGGAGGTCACTTGGTACTAATAGGTGGGTGGTTCAAGTTGATTAGGAGTTCTCGTTGACAGCAGTCCCAGCGACTGCTGATTATCTGAATACACCCTAGGTCAGAGGTTCTCAGCTTTAGAGTCACTTGGGGGCTTGTAAAATTGCCTGGGCCCACTCCTCAGTCTGACTCCGTTGTTTTAGGGCAGGGCACAGGTGGGGTTTTGTTGTTGTTGTTGTTGTTTTATTGTTGTTGTTTAAAGTTCCACGGGTGAGTCTGTCATGAAGTCAGGGTGGAGAGCCACTGTCCGGTCATTAAATTCTTCCCCACCAGCTTGTCTCATCCTTTGACCCTGTCCCAGAGAAAGGACACCTTTCGGTCCTTGCTGCTCTGTGTTTCACTCTCCTCCTCTTTCTCCCAGACTTAGCCTAGCCATCACCTCATGTCTGAAATCCCCTCCGTCCTCCTTCCCATGAAGTGCCTGGCCTACTGCTCCCATAGAAGTCTCAGGGGCTAGTCCTACCCCTTCTGAAACGTCTCACTATTTTCTGTTCACCACAGAGAGATGTCTTACCTTCTTTCTAAGTTTCTTTGAGTAAGGATAGCATTTATTCTTTAGCATCTATCTCAAAAGCCTAGTATACCACTTTGTGGAAATGTAATTCTGGCTCATTAGATTAGTTGTGTGCCCCCCCCCCCCCGAACCCGTGATAAGCCTGGAGGATGCTGTTTACACGTGCCACGCAGTCTCATGAGCACCTTAAGGTTAAGAGCATTCTTGTGGGATACCTAGGAAAGGACAGGAGCCCTTTCTTTTTCCAGTAGAAACCTATGTCACAGTGAAGATGAATGAAGTATGTTGACAAACTTGATTTCATTTTAATTATATGCATACATACATATATACACACACATATATACATATATACATATATATAAATACATATATGCACACACCCTGGAATATACGAATACTTATGTGCGCTCCCCCCCCCCCACGATTGTATGAAGTCAGTCACGGGGTTCTAAGTCTCCATCTCTCTCAAATGCATCCTCTTCTCCCCTCCTCCAGCACCCTCTCCAGTCGGATCCAGCATCGTCTCCCCTGGACCACTGCTTCCCTTCCACAGCTCGATTAGCTGCAGGCCCACCTAAGGCCTGCTAACTTGTTAGTAAAAGCAGGCGCACCAAAAGTGATGAAAGCTCAGCTTTGAAGATCTGAATCAAAATTTTGTTTTCATTTTAGCATAATGTAAGGCTTATATTGTACATTTATTGTTTTTATTTTTAATTACTAAGGGTGGAGGGTAGGTAAAGTAGGCTTTTCTGTTTTTAAGTACTTTTAAAATCTTAACTCTGACTCTGGCCCCCCGTCTAACATAGAACTTTCCAAAGATCTGAATGATTTCTAGAGTGGGTACCATCTCATCATTCCCTTCAGTGGCACTTCGAATACAACAGACTTCACTGTGGCCTGCTGAGCCCCGCACAGCCCAGCCCCCTCTGCCCAGCACCATCCCCCCCTGCTCCCCCTCCGTCGCAGGCCCCCAGACCTCCTGGCCCTCAGGTGTCACTGCAGGCTTCCTCCCGCAGCAGGGCCTGTGCATGTGCTGTTCCCTCTGTCTGCAGCATTCTTTTCCTGGCTCTTCACGTAGTTGGCTCCAGCTTGTGCTCCCGCTGTCAGCCTGAATGTCATCTCTTAGAAGAGGCCATCCCTGGCCACCCTGTCAGGCTCAATTTTAGCATCCTGTTTATGTCCTTTGTAACATATTGCCATTTGCACTTACTAATTTTTTATTAATATATTATTAATAATTTAATTTTATGCCCCTTTACTACAGCGAGTGCTCTCTGAGGGCAGGGTCTGCCCTTTTTACTGTGTACTGAGCCAGTGCCTCACAGCCCAGCAGCGTGCCTGGTACTCAGTTCAGTAACTGCCAGTATTCAGCTATTCACAAGGGGAATACGTGCTCTGTGCCCCCCAACCCCATTAGTCCTTTAGAGTCATTTGTCAAGCCTCCAGTGAAGTTGGGGTTGCAAGTTTCGACTTCACTCTGTTACCCCAACTCAACGTCATGTTAGAAGGTATGCTTGACATGAATTCTGCAAATAAGGAGAAAGAGCAGAACTTCTAAAGAGGACACTAAGCCAACAGGGCAGGTAGATGCCCAAATTAGAGAATCTGCTGTCTGAAACATTTGAACCTGGGCATATAGGAGAGTGGCCTTTACCCAGAACCCGAGGAACTGCCCATTACCCTCTTTCAAAGGAAGGCCAGTAGGAGACTTTGTAGCAGCTCTCGGGGCATCTTCTTGCCTGGTTGGGGCTGGGCAAAGGCTTGGCCTTTGACTTCTCGGGCAGATTCCAGAAATCCGCATGAAAGAAAGGGCAGCATGGCTGCCACTTCACGTAGCTACCTCATTTAATCTTCATGATGGTCTCGTAGAACAGATACCTTTATTTTACAGGTAGGAACATGGACGCCGCAGGGGCTTGACTTGCCAGAATCACACAGCTGATAGGTGCTGGTGCAGAGATTTGAAGCCAGAGTGCTCTCACGCTAGAGCCGGTGACTGTTCCGTTCCAGCCCCTTCCATCTGAGCTCCACAGGGCCGGAAAACTAGTGCCGTACTCACTTTGTGTCCCTGGTGTCTGACATATCGCCAGTACAGAAGCAGCATTCAGCTCAAGTTGTGGGATTTTCCTGGTGTCACTACACGAGACCATGCTTGCAAAGTCTTTTGTTGTTCTTTAGAAAGAGGAGTCAAGCCTCATTTTTTTCATCCACCAGCTAGTATTGAAAGCACTTCTACAAAATGGCCATCTCTATCCCCCTGGTCTGGCTGGCTCTCTCAGGGCTGCTAATGGCCTCACTGACCCACTCTCCATTCCCAGCGGAAGTCCTTGGCTGTGTGTTTCAGCCGACTTTTAGTGGCTCAAGGTCTGGGACGTGACATTGAATGAATCCGGTACTGGATGCTTTGGTTACATACCAAGTTGTAGGACCTTCTGCATCTAATTCCTGTGGCCTGGATGCTTACACAAACCAAAAAGATTAGCAAGAGGCTACTGTTGGCTGTGTTAGCAGAGGGCTATCCTGCTACGGGATGCATGTGCACGTGTGTGTGCATATGTGTGCGCATGTGCATATGTGGGGAGAGAGAGAGTCATAACTACACTTTGAGTTACTTTCATCTTCATCCCTTCAGTCAGCAAGCATTTACTGGACTGTCTATACATTACAAAGTGCAGGATTCCTTCAAGCCGTAGTTAGTATTAAATAGCAAAAGCATACCACTGGGTTAGTGTTCTTGCTTTTTAATAAAAGGGTGATTGATCAGATGGTATTCACCTCATTTCTCACTGTGGTGAGTGTGAGAGTATTTGCTTCCAGTCCATTTTCAGCATGCTATTACCGCCCCATTTAGCTCGGTGCCAAATTGCAGTTGGCTCCATTCACTTCTGTTTACCTGAGTAGCGCTGTAGTGATTAAATGTCACTGGGTACACCGAGTATACAAAAGTAATTAACCTAAAAGGACATGTTAGAATAAGGGTCAACAACCTCTTTAGCCCACAGTGCCCCCAGCCAGACTAAGTATTGACAGAGGTGTCGCTGGCAGGGCAGGGGCCAGGTGAGGAGTGGGAGGGAAGGAAAAAGGAAGGGTCAGAGAAGCAGAAGACCAGACCAGCACTCAGAGTTGTCTGGGGCGGCAAGTAGACAGCTCTGAGACATGATCTGTAGTTCCCTTAAATTTCGCTCTTTGACCTGTGATCGAATGGTGGGAGGGGGTGGGATTAGACCATGAACAGACTCCCCTGTCAGCATCTCAGCACGGGTTAGTGGAATGCTGTTTCCTGGGTAGACCAGACTAATCTTGCTTGGCACACATTTGGTGAATCAACCTGTTCTTCCAATGTTTTATGTATTTTGTCAGCCCTGCATCTTTGCACCTACTTGTCAAATGAAAGCTGCCGCTTGAAATGATTTCTTTGGAAAGATTTGAAATTGTGTCTCTAAGTATTTGTGTCTGGTTTGTTTTCATTCCTCAGTATACTGAAGTCACTTTGTTAAACTGATTGATATTAACGCTTTATGTTGCTTTACATACTAAAATTTACATAAAACTCTAGATAGTCCTCTGATTTAACAATCAGCCATTGTAAAGCTCCTTTTTTTTTAAAAAAAAAAGTATTCTGTCTGCCCAATATTGGGTTTTTTCTTTCATCACCTGTGTGTGGTGACTTACTATCCAGGAAAAAAACGTGAGTAGTGAGGGATTTTTTTTTTTTTTTTTCCCCTCTTACCACATACCTCCTTGGGAGAGAAACCTTCTAGGAGATCCCCAGGAATCACTCTTCTCTAAGTGCTCGGCCACAGAGAAACTGCTGATGTCTGTGTTCTTCGTGTGGTCGGATGGTCAGGCAGGACTCATTTAAATCCTACCTTTTCGGTGGTCAGGCCTGAGTACGATTTGTTTCTCCCTGGTCACAGGCAGGGATGAGTACATGATGAAAGACGAAGGAGAGCCAGTGGAAAAATGTCTCCCTTATGTGGAAGATTTATCTTTTTTAGAATAAGAAAAATTGGTGGCCTTGATGTGTTTATGCAACAACAAATATTTCTTGTGTGTCCACCCAGAGGTCAGATCCTGGTGCTGGCCTTGGGGGAGGGGGCCTGTGCCCTTGCTGGTGGGGAACAAACAGGGAAAGGGTGCCACCTTTGACCCTCTCTTCCACCTGGCATCTTTCTGACCTTTGTTCCAGTTTTAATTTTTGCATTGCTTCCTCTCGGTGTCTCTTCAGCATAGTCCTGAAAATCGTCTGGTCACTGTATCACTTTCACAATTACCTTTTTTGACTTTCGAAGGCTGCCTCCTTCCTTTGGTGTGCCTGCACACATCTGCGTCACCCCCCCTCCCCCACAGCTGTTCTTCTGACTACGGCAGTCATTAACACTGAGTGCTGAGAATACAAAGAAATAAGGTGCGGAAGCTTATGGCCTTTAGGGATGCACAACCTCTACTCTCAATACAGTGAAAATAATATGGGAGCAAGTAAGACGTATGCACAAGTGTTGATGCGTGAGCAGATCAAGTTTTGTATTCACTCATGTGTTCAGGAGCTGTTAATTGAGGCACCAAACCAAGTGGAGGGTCTCTGCCTTTGCGAAACTTCTAGTGAAGTAGAAGAGACAAGAAAATATTCAAAATAATGGCCATGATACAAATACTAGGAAGGAAGTAAATAAGGGGTTATCCAGGAGAGATCTCCTTGGATAATGTCACCGACAAGACCTCTCTGAGAAAGTGGCATTTAAGCTGAGACATAAAAGGTGAAAAATGCTACCGCTCAGAGGCTGGGGAAGAGTTCTTGGCAGAAGCCCACACCGAGAGATGAAAGAGAGTATGGGGTGTCCAGCATTCTGACAAAGAGACTTTGAAATCAGATTGGAGAAAGTAGGCAGTAGCCAGGTCCAGCCTGTGCTTCTGTTAAGTGCCAGATGCTTGTAGTAAGGGGCGTGGTTCCTGTTGTGCCTTTAGGATCTTTGAGGCCTGTGTCACCCAGTGTAGTAGCCACAAGCCACATGTGACTCCCAAGCCCTGGAAATGTGGCCAGGCCAAATGGAGATGTGCTGCAACTGTGAAATACAGGCCAGATTTTAAAGACCTAGTACTAAAAAAAAATCATGTAGAATGTGTCACTAATAATTTTGATACTGATTTTATGCTGATAGGGTATTTTTAGATACAGTGGCTTAAATAAATATATGACTAAAATTAATTTTACTGTTTCTTTTCAATTTTTTAAAATCTAGCTACTAGGAAAATTTAAAATATGTACATGGTTTGTGTTATATTTCTGTTTGTCAGTTGTGTTCTAGAGCACAAACTTTAGTGTTTTTTTTTTTTTTAAGATTTTATTTATTTATTTGATAGAGACAGAGATAGCAGGAGTAGGAACACAGGCAGCGGGAGTGGGAGAGGGAGAGCAGGCTTCCCGCCGAGGAGGGAGCCCGATGTGGGACTTGATCCCAGGACCCTGGGATCATGACCTGAGCCGAAGGCAAACGCTTAACGACTGAGCCACCCAGGCGCCCCAAACTTTAGTGTTTTAATGAAGGACCTGAAGACCAAGTTGTCCCAGCTGTTTTTTGCCATATTGAGGGGGTATGAAGAAGACTTGAAGTTTCTTACTAGCCCTCTCAAAACTGTTAGGCAGCCTCCCTTTAAATTGATATACTGTTGTTGCTTTTCTGTGTTCCTGCTGAATTACCCTCGATATTGTAGAGTATATTTGCATACATAATACATAAGAATATATATGAGGCTTTGTGGAGTTAACACTCTTTGGAAGAAAAAAATGTTTAGCCTTTCAAATAGATTAAAACAGTTTACTGGAAAAAATAGCAACATGAAAAGACTTTCTTTTCCAATAAATTTTAATAGTTACTAAAATGAGGATTCTGGTCCATTACGAGAGCTTGCCAAGTCTTCAAGCTGAGTCACTTATTTTCTCTGAGCAGCTACTCTACTTCAGCTTCTTTCAAAGCAGCTGTTAGAAGTATGTTGATATTTTGATTCAAGAACAGAACACAGTGCAAGTATAGGTCTAAAGTCAATTCACCTTCCCAGAAAATTAAGGTAATTTTTGCCAGTCCCCGCTTTTTGTTTTAGGGCAGTCAACCTCATCTACCACGTCGTATTTGTCACTGAGACTTAGTAACATTGATTATAAGGCGGTAGGTGAATGAGTGATCTCGGATATATTTTATGAATGCTATACAAAAAAAAAAAATCCCAGAAGGAGGTGGCAGGTGCATGTGACTGTACTTTACAAAGTGCATACAAGATTTATAGAGTCTCTGTTAATGAGGGAAGGGAATTCTTGGAGAACAAATGCATGTAGGAACATTAGGTCTTGAGAACTTTGAGGAGGTCCATTGGATTGAAGAGCATGCGGTGGCTTTGGGATGATTAGCTGGATTAAAAGATGGGACTTTTATGCACTATCTGTGGGCTCACTTCTCCATCAGTGGTAAGGGGATGTACTTGTCCCTTCTCGTTCTCCGAGTTTGCCTGCTCATATGACCTGCAGTTCAGACCAAGAGCAGACAGTTGGCTATCAAGAGTGGGAAGCTAAGCTGCCCACACAAGAATCAAACCTGTATCTTTGGTGTCAAAGCATCATGTTCCAGCAGCTCAGCTCGCCAGCTAAAGTAACTGTATTTAATGAAATTTCTGGGGTGGAGCCAACAGCTTTATTCCAGGAAGAGGAAATAACGGTCAAGAAACCCCAGGAGGACATTAAGATAATGTTCTAATTTAAAATCAATTTTATTGATACCTTATAAATTATTATAGCATTTTATCCTGACCAAGTAATACATAATGCTGAGGCCATGGAAACAAAACATGAATGACTAAATATTGAAGTGCTGTATATTTTATTGCATGAAGCAAAAAATATGTAGGACTTTTGTATTCTAAGTGTTTTTAACTCAGGAAGCCTTCTGGAGGGCAAGGTGTAGATTTCATTCATCTTTGTATTTCTGTACTTTAGCGGGTGTTCAGTAACTACTTGTTCAAAGAGCCTGTAAGTAGACTGAGATTGTGTGGTGGTTTCACATTAGCATAGGAGTTGTAGCTCTTCATGATGTGCTCTTCTTCATCTTAGCGGCAGTCTTCTAAGCAGGTACTCTGGTGAGCCTCGTTTTGCCCACTGGGGAACTGGAAGCTTAGAGGAGTTCATTAACTTGTCCAAGGTCACACAGCTGGTGGTGCAGCCTAGTTTGGAACCCAGGGCTGTCTGACCCTCATGCCCATACCATAACCATTGTGGATACTGCCTGTCTTCTTAAGCATTCCTCTGTCAGTTCCTTTGTTTTGATTATCTGCCAGAGAAATTTATTTTGCCCCAAGTATCAGGAGAGAAGTAGAAAGACAAAGACAACAATAGAACATTTTTAAAGACCGCATTGTTCATGACATGTTGTAGAAGATGAAACACTTATCAAGAACAGATTGATTACTTTATACGGAGATTATATTTTACCAAGGGCAGGTCTTCAGAAAGTCCCGGTCATTTTTGAAGGTGAATTTTGATTTATGTTAATTTGGAAAAAGCAAGTTCTGTGAGGGTTATATACAGATTGTGTTTTTAATGACTTCCTTAATCAAGCAGGTTATTTTAAAAAAAAGTCTTACTGAAATGAGCAGTAAACTGACACCAGTGACTGGCTTAGAGCCCTACCATATTCAGGTTTTTCACCATGAGTGTGCTATAAATTTTAAGCTAATTTACATAAATTTGCATGTTATGAGTCGTATGTAAGATGTGTATATTTTAGCCAAATAATTTTTATTTTTTCATTTTTCCCAACTGAGGATTATTTTCTCCATCTCTGCTGGTTGTTTTTTTAATAGGTGGGATAGTAAATATTAAAATGTTTTATTAGTTATAAAGAACTGTGTGAATAGAAATACAAACATTTTGTATAATACTGTACAATAAAACCTCAATCAGAAATGCACTGGGGTATGGTACTATGTTTGGTATATATAGGTTTATTGAGGGTATTGTATTACTTTTACTTCAGAACTAGTTGAAAGTCTTTCATAACTCTGAAATGCTTTGAGGACTAGTGAACATATTGACCCAGGGTGGCTCATGATTGTAGGGTTCCTCCTACTGAAGGCCCTTCTGCTTAGGGGGAGTGGGCCGAGTCTCTGCTGATCTCAGGTGGTATGTTGGCCTTTCTGAATTCAAGAGAGTCAACAGTATTCCTTTCTGTTTTAGTCATCTGTTTTGTTGTTGTTGTTACAGAGGAAATGATGCTTGAGGACTTTAGTTATGGCATCAGTGAAGGGTCAACAGGCCTCTTGAGCCTGCCTTCTCCGTCCTGCCCCCCCCCCCCCGCCCCCCGCCGCTGCCATTAACCAACTCCCTCTGAATTGTCCCTGACCCAGACTAATTCCTGTACTGAGTGAACTACGGTTCTACTAGCAGTATAATTTATCTTCTAAACTGGACTGGTTTTGAGTACAGTAGGCCTGGACAACAATTATAAGGGGAGGGCAAAACCCTAGCCAGATTTTTGTGGTTATCTCTTGCCCTGTTATTATCCCCTTTATCTGTTTGAAAATGGATTTACCCTTTGGTACCAAGTAGATGGGGTGTTGGAAGGCTGTAGCTGATGAACAGACAAACCATAACAAGTGAGTTTTAGAGTTTTTGATCATGGTTGTCCAACCGTTCCTTCTGGTTGGAATCTTGTAAGTGGGCAGGGACATACAAACTTACACGGATGGCAAGCAGAATTAGCTTGATGTGCATTTGAAATCAAATTAGAAAGTCCGATATGGTGGTGGTATTTATAGTCCTGCCTGCAGTATTGAACCAAAACCTTATTGTGTTTAAAGGAGATGTGTTTTGGTTAATAGCAGCCTATTGAAACCCCATCATTATGGACCATCTGTATATCTGTGCTGAGGGGTAGTGCTACACAGAAGCCGAGAATAGCCCTTATGTGAGGCTTAAAATAGAAGAGCCACACTAGCTCTGTAGTAAATAGCGTGCAGTGCAGCCCCAGTGCTGAGTTGCTGTTGCAGAGGGGCTCGGTTATCTGTCTGGGACTGTGCCTTGTACTACTTTATGGAGATTCTTTCACCTAGTCCTCAAAGCAGCCCAGGGAGGGAGAGTGGGCGGGGTGTTCTTGTCCCAGACTACAGAGACTGAGACTGAGCAATATCCCCAAGGCTACACAGCTATTAAGTGGAAAACTCTAGACTCAAATCCAGACAGGCAGTCTGACTCCAGACAGATGCTATTGCCTGCTAGTAAAATCTGTGCTACCTATTATTAAAACTAGCTAATTGTAACAACAGTACCCCTTGTTTTTGTGGGGGGGTGTACTTTATAGAACTCTTTGTCATACATGGTCATCTTTGATCTTGAGGTGGCAGAGGAGTAAAGGTGAAAGGGTGGGGCCATCCACTTCAATTGCGGGAGGTCTCCGTGTTTAGTCTGACTTGGTCAATAACCTTAGTAAAGTCTTGGTTGGGTTTCAAACCGGGATCTAGAATTTTCTCATTTGGAGATGAAATATGATTTGTAATATTAAGAGTAACTCTTTTAAAGCTTATCTTTTGCTTTCAAAGCAATTGGGATTTCCATATAATAAGGCTTAACAAATTTTTAGTATTTTTCCCCTAGTTTGTCCTTGCTCTCCCCCCCTTACTGTCTTTCATTAAACATCTACTTTGTTCTTTTTACTATCCCAATGATGTGTTTCATTTTTAAAAATACAGAGTTTTCTAGTAAACATTCACATTTAAGGTCTTTTGCCTTGTCTTGATCGGCCACTGCTTTTTTTTGTTATGTTAATCACCATACATTACATCATTAGTTTTTGATGTAGTGTTCCGTGATTCATTGTTTGCGTATAACACCCAGTGCTCCATGCAGAACGTGCCCTCTTTAATACCCATCACTGGGCTAACCCATCCCCCCACCCCCCTCCCCTCTAGAATCCTCAGTTTGTTTCTCAGAGTCCATGGTCTCTCATGGTTTGTCTCCCCCTCCGATTCCCCCCCCTTCATTTTTCTGATTGTTACGGCCCTCCATTCTTAATTCGCCAATATAGTCACATGATCAGTCTGTAATGAGAAAATGTTACTACGTTTGTAGATTTATTCACAGTCATGATGCAGCTCCAGTTAAGTTTCCTGTGTAGTAACCTAGGGAAATATCTAACCTAGGTAAGCTTTTAAAATAATGTAGAGAAATAAAAATATTTTCTAGTAGAACTGGACTTTGTCTTTAAAAATTTACTTAATTCCTCCTGTTCACATGCTCAGCAAAAATCCAGGTGGCCTTCCAGTGGCTCAATGGTGGACTTGTAAGATTCATGATGAGAGTCTGTGCCAAGTCCAATTTGATTCCAGAGCAATTATGTTATTAGAACATTGCTGATTGCCCCATTGCCCGTTGTGTAGCTTAACCTTTAAATGCTAGTGATAATTAACTACTTTATCATTCTACCAGGAAACTTCAACATATGACCCTATTCTGCAGTAAAATTTCACAAGTAAAATACTGCCCACAGAGCCAGAAACATCCAGTTAAGAAAAGTAAAGCTAGCTTGTTTGTACATGTGTATCAATAAATAAGCATAAAGATCTAAATAAATAAGCATTACCATTTAGTGGTAATTTTTAAGAAAGTATTTTATAATGGTTTAAAAATCAGTTTTTCCTTTTGGACAAAGTGGAGGTAACTTTGAGTAGAGTATCTCAGAATCAAAAGGCTCAGATTGTTGTTAATCACAAACATACAATTTTTTCTTCCTTTTGTAAAATAGCAAATGAATAGGACAAAGGCATGTGGAAGTAGGTAGAGGAGTAGGGGGGAAGAAGAGACACCACGGTTGTGCTGCTAATTCCCAGGGGCGGCACTACTCCAGTCTTACTGTAATGAATGGTTTCTTTGTAAACCATTCAGCCTAGTGGTCTTCTGAAAGGGAATGTATCATATGAATTTTAGGTTAAGATTGAGGAGCGCAAAGGGGATGTTTGCTCATTTATGTTCAAAACATTTCTGGGCAGTTTTCTGCTGCTCACTGTGCCGGGGGCCCCACCCCAGGTAACCCACAGCCTGTAGTGGGAAGTGGCCTTGTAAACAAATAGCCACATATTGATTGCGAGTGCTCTACTCACGGGGTGAACAAAGTGTTAAGGGAACAAAGAAGAATTGAGTGATTAATTCTGCCTGACAGCGTCTGAGCGAGCTTTAAAAGGTGACATTAGAGCTGGTCCTTAAGAATAAGGATTTCAACAAAAAGATACTGAGGGGAAATGGGCATTCTCATAAGCCAGGAAAAAAAGGCTACAGATACAATGAAAATGCACAGAGCACTGGACAACAAGCTCATAGCGCCGAGGTTAGGGCGTGGAGGGAAGGGCTTTGGAAATGGCCACGTGCAGAAATATCTGGACTTTTTCCCTTAAGGACAGTGGGGAAACTGTTGGTGGTTTTTAAAGAAGAGTGAGAAGTGGTCGAATCTCTCTTTGGGAAATATGAACCTAGAAATGTGGAGAATAGATCGGAGGAGGGGGGAACTAGATAGGGGGTTCTGACATCAATCAAATATGGTAGGTCACAGCTCACAGATGATATTTGCAAGCATGATTTTGATGGAGTAATGGTCACAAAAAAAACCTGGTCATGACGTTGGCTTGGGAATGAGGATTGGAACTCAACAGAGATACATGAAGAAGCTGTCCAATTTTAAAAATTGTTTGGCTTCTAATGTTTTACTTTGGTCTTTGGCCTTACTGAATGACGTCTGCCATCTTTTTTGCTATTAAGCTTAAGGGTGAATGAGTAGGGATAGTTTCAGGGTTTGGTGCCTCCGATCTAGAGTATTCATTGAAGACTCTGAGAGAGAATGATACAGGAAGGAAGGGTTTAGAGATACCCACCCCTCTCATTGGGAACCCACTCACTTGTCCTTCCTCCCATCTTCCCCTGACACCAAATTCCTATCCCTCCTTCCTGCCTTTGGAGCTAGTGGTGGAGTTGCCATCACCACAGCGGACCACTAGGGGGTGATGTCTTGGTAGTGATACTGACCCAGGCATGGGAAAAAAAAGTTCATTGTTTTTCCTCTTAACAACAGGCTTCAAAAGTTTAGTCACAAAAGAAAACGTGGCATTAAGGTTCAATGGAAGTGAAATGGGACATAGAGCCAACAGTTCTGGATATCACACTGCCTCTCATAGTTAATTTAAAAGCCCTTGTAAATGTTGTGTATCTTCATAAATGTTAATTATTACCATCAGACTTAGGATAAGGGGAAAAAAGGTACAAGGGGTTAGTTTTATATGAGAAGAATAAAGTTATCAATGAGGAAGAGCTTTATGGAACAGTTTCCTGAGTTGATTTAGATGCAAGGCAAAGAGAGATTCTGGTGGTGATTCTTTGTTCTTCCTAGAACTTGTTTTCTCCTCTCCAAATGTTCTTTCCACTGCCCAGCCTGGGTTAATTTAGCACTCAGAGCCCTGCGCTGGTGCCCTGCTGAGGGGCTTGGCTTTTCTGGCCTTTATGACCCACCCTCCACAGGTCAGCCCTGCTCCCTCTCTCACACCTCACCTTAATGTTGAGTTGGCTCGTGTTTGGTCTGTCTGGAACTGAGTCACTAGCCAATTCATAAGGTTGCTTCCAGTTTTCATTGACGCTTTCTTCACTTCCTTATAAATGATTTTAATCTCTCATACTGTTTCAGTGTGCCCAGTAGTAATCCCCCTGGCCTCAATGGCAGACAGACGCATTCTCTGTGCTTCAGTGTTTATTTTCGGCGTGTAGGCCTCCTCCAGTTGGGAGCTCTTTGGAAGAGCAGAGATGATGAACATTGCCTGAGCCTGTATGGCCTGCTCCGACTGTGATCCCAAGAGGGAGGGACTATCTTTCCCAGTTACCTGGTCCTAATGGGGGTTCCAGGGTTTCCAGAGATAAAAGAGAGCAGGCTCATGAAAACTGTCAGAGTCAGAAAGGAATAAAGTGAATTTTTGCAGGTGTTTGGTTTTTGTTATTTTTATTTGCCACTCTGAATCTTCCATGCCCTTAAAACAAGGGACTTAGCAAAATTCCGTAGATAGGACCTTTGTGTCACATGATCACCATTTGGGGGTTACTTAAATTCCCAGAGAGTACCTGTCTTCCCTTTTTCTTTGAAGAATTACTAGTTTTTCTCAAGATAGACTAACATATTCAGTGTCTCTGTACAAGCTTAAGTTACTGCCTTCCCATCAGCCAGCAAACTTGGGGCCGGAGGCGGGTGGGGCTTGCCTTTTCCTTCCTTCCATTTTCTCTTCTCTCTGCTTCCTTCCTCACCTCTTTGAAGCTGCTTCACCAGTGTAATCTACATCTCCTTAGGACCAGACCCATTCTGTTTTCTGAATGTGCTATTCCTTGCCTCCTTTTTTATTCCTTGGCTCCCTCTCTGGTCCTGTCTCTATTTCTTCTTTCCTGTTTGTTCCTCTTTTCCCCTCATTCCCTTTTCCTGTTTTTCCTGGTTTTCTGTCTCCACCTCTGTTGCCCTCTTCCTTTTACCTCCTCCTTTCTCCTCCTAACAGTTTTGCAGGTGTGCACTAACAAACGGAAAGGACATGAAGCCTGAAAAACCCACGGTTAAGTGGGTGGTCATTTCTCAACCCTGCTTTCTTTTCTAATTCCAGAGCTCTTCGGTATCCCCGTCAGCCAGTTTCCGAGGTGCCGAGAAGCACAGAAACTCCACGGACTACTCCTCTGATAGCAAAAAGCAGAAAACTGAAGAAAAGGAAATTGCAGCTCGTTATGTAGGTTCATCCACCTTTACTTTGGGGGAAGCCAGTTTACTCTGCTTTTTATCAGCAGCCATTTTACCCTTTGACTATTACCAACCAAGATGAGAACATAGGAGGGAAAAACATCTATTAGGAGAAAAAAATAGTGGTTGCGTTTATAGCTGTGTCTCAGTTGGCCAGCTGAAGCCCTCTGTGGGTGCAGGTCAGTGCGTGTGTGTATGTGAGTCGGAACAGAGTGCTTTATCTGGCAGCTAATAGAAGATGTCGTGGGTGTCCCATAATACCCTTTCTAGAGGTGTATTTGCTTCCCTCTGTGTATTTCAAGGTGGTTGAATTTTCTGTGGTCAACTAGAAATGTTAAGGAAAAATGTAAAATCATAGAAAACCTGTTAAAATGTCTAAAATGAATTTGTGCTGAGGAATAAAGCGAATTTAGTGGAGTATAACTTGCAGAGGCATTCAAGATGTGTCCCTAGCCTGGGTTGAAGCTCATTTTCCTTCAAGTGACTAACCCTTCAGGTCACGTAGTGAAGGGAGCAAGCTGGATGGGACCGGGGTGGATGCAGACAACCCCCGCTCCGCTTCCTGTGGTGATGCCCTGCAAGACTACAGGCCTCAAAAAAAGCAGAAAGTTTGGATTTTTGTGAGACACCTCCCAATTTTAAAATGGTGACTACTTAACCCAGTTTTTTAAACTGAGCGAACAAATCACACCCAACTGTAGGCTGGATTTAGCCCGGACATGCCAGCTTCCACCAGATGCTCTGGAGTAACAAGCAAGCCATAAGCTTCAGTTTTTTTACGTGGTAAAGTGGAATCATCATATTACCTACCTTGTAACATCATTATGAGGATTAAAGAACATAGTACATTGTAAAGTGTTTAGCACTATTGGGTGCAGTTTGTTTTTATAAGATATGAGGAATTAGTCTGAACTTATCCAGGGTAAATCTGGCCTTTGTGCGTTTGTGCTGGGGGAGGAGGTAATGCTTGTCACTTGTCAATGCAGGACAGCGATGGCGAGAAGAGTGACGACAACTTGGTGGTTGACGTTTCTAATGAGGTATGTTTCTGGCTCATTCACCTTCCTGCTCTTACCCACTGTAACAGTGACTAGCGTCCAGACAGTTGGTATTCAAAATGTGTGCTTCGTTTCCAAAGGGACCCACTTTTTATTTACCTGAAAAGTTTATGTATTACTGATTTTATGTATTAGTGATCCTTTTTATTGCTATTCTTTTCTATAAAAATACAAGTGTGTTTTTGCTATCACCATAAACGCACACCAGACATTATGTGGTCAGCCTACAGATCTCACTGACAAGTGACCTGTAGATTTGCAGGGTTTTGATTTTTGTTTTGAGTAAGTACAGCTGACCCTTGAATAATGCAGGTGGGGGAGCAGTGTTTTAGGGGCACCAACCTCCCACGAAGTTGAATATACGCATGTAACCCCCCCACACACACACACACCTTTTTTTAAATTTAAGTGTAGTTGTTGACACACAATGTTACATTAGTTTCAGGTGTACAACAGAGTGATTCAGCAAGTCTGCACGTTATGCTGCCCCCCACCCCATATAACTTTCAACTCCCCCAAAACTTAACTATTAATAGCCTATGATAACATAAACAGTCGATGATCACGTATTTTGTGTGTTACATACTCTATGCTTATGATAAAGACAGCTAGAGGAATGTTATTAAGAAGATCATAAGGAAGAGAAAATACAGTTTATAGTACGATAGTGTATTTACCAAAAAAAATCTGCATATAAGTATACCTGCGCAGATCCAACTCATGTCATTCAAGGGTCAGCTGTGCTATAAATATCTTTGACCTCAGTACCAAGTATTTTCTTCAGCAATTTGGTACGTCTTTTATTATCTATTACAGAACATTTTGCTCCATGCTTTCCACTAGAAACATCCACACTCAAGTACTCTAGCATTGTGAATGTGCTGTCTGCATTAATGCCCTTGATGTTCCTTCGTAGGATCCATCTTCCCCTCGAGGGAGCCCAGCACACTCCCCGAGAGAGAATGGCCTGGACAAGACGCGCCTGCTCAAGAAAGATGCCCCCATCAGTCCAGCCTCTATTGCGTCCTCCAGCAGCACTCCTTCCTCCAAATCCAAAGAACTTAGCCTTGTAAGCTGTTCTTCATCATCTTTCTTAGCCTTGCCTGTTTCAAGATGATTGGCTTTGATTATTTTTAAATTTGGTATTTTTCACATTTTTCTATAGGACTCTTATTTCCAAATATATGTATACATTCAGTATTCAAGTTTAATTGACAAAAGTACTTTGGGAACACAATGGGTTTACTGACTTACCGGTGATAGATGTTTGTTTTATGAGTCTTTTTGCAAGGATAGGGGAGGGATATGGGGAAATTGAGTGAAACGTGTCTCAGCAAAAATGAAGAAATACACATTGGGCTTACAGAGATGGTTTTGTCACCTATGGTTTATGGTAAATTTAGTTTTCGGCTGGGATGTGATTTTGTTGCTAGCTTTGTTTGAATTACCAAGCTGTATATGACTGCAATAATTTTCCCTTCCCATCTAAGAAATAATCTGTCATTTACAAAAGTCTACCTTGACTCACACCACAAATCACAAATGCAAAAATGAAACTGCTTGCAAGTCAGGATAATCTCCCCCATACCCCCCTCTTCTCTGGCTCTGTAGTTAATTGCATTTTTGTGTGTATGTCTTCCTTTTTCCTCACCAGTTATTTCCTTGTAACATAACATTAAAAAAAAAAAAGACTCAGTTTTCAAATAACCTTCTGAATTCACAGCTGAAGGAAAGAAAGTTCCTCAGTTGGTCTGCATATTAGGGGGATGTGTCTGGCATGGGACTACATTAAGTTTTTTTCTGTTGTTCTCTCTTGGCCTTCTCGCCTTCTTGTATTGGCAACTCCTCTATGCTGATCGGGGCATGGATCTGTTCTACGGGGACCCGTTAACCGGGAAGCCTCTTGTGACATGAACAGTCCACCAGGAACCCAGCTCAAGCAGCCTTAAATCAAAGCAACCAGCAAGTGTTTGGTCACAGGACGTCATGATTTGTCAGCCTCTGTCTGACTCAGACCCAGTTTCCTGGAAATCATTTACTCTACGCTAAATTCTGCTTCAGTTTATATCCTCCTGAACGTTGGTTTTGTGGTCTCAGGGAACTCTTTCTGTTTGTTGGTTTGTTCTTTTTAATTAGGAAAATAAAGGCCCAACCTGAAGAACTTTTTCCATTTCTTTCTCTTTTCCTTTTGACTTGCCTTTTTTTTTTTTTTTTTTTAAGATTTTATTTATTTGAGAGAATGAGATAGAGCATGAGACGGGGGAGGGTCAGAGGGAGAAGCAGACTCCCTGCCGAGCAGGGAGCCCGATGCGGGACTCGATCCTGGAACTCCAGGATCATGACCTGAGCCGAAGGCAGTTGCTTAACCAACTGAGCCACCCAGGCGCCATTGACTTGCCTTTTTAAATGTTTAATATCATTATTAAAACTGTATTCTGATTGCCACTCTATTCTCTTCCATGTCTTGTTAGAATGAAAAATCTACTACTCCTGTTTCAAAGTCTAATACCCCTACTCCACGAACCGATGCACCCACTCCAGGCAGTAACTCCACTCCCGGATTGAGGCCTGTGCCTGGAAAACCACCGGGAGTCGATCCCTTGGGTTAGTAAGAAGGGTTTTCTGTGTATTTATGCTTCATGGTTTTAAAGACATTAAAGCAGTTTAAACAGTGCATTACCGTAAGAGTAGTAATAACCAGCCTCGTAAAGCTGTTAGAGTTACTTACTTAACTTGAACCAAACGCCTTGATGATTTTTGAGAATATTACATTAAGCGAATTTGAGCCCCGGGCACTACTTTTCTTTAAGGTATATGTTAATGCCTTACTTCCTTATTGTCTCCCGAGTTCTTGGTTTTTCTATTCTCCTTTCATTTTGGTCTGTAGCCTCAAGCCTCAGGACCCCGATGGCAGTCCCTTGTCCGTATCCGACCCCATTCGGGATCGTGCCCCACGCCGGGATGAACGGGGAGCTGACCAGTCCCGGCGCCGCCTATGCTGGGCTACACAACATCTCTCCGCAGATGAGCGCGGCCGCCGCCGCTGCCGCCGCGGCTGCTGCCTACGGGAGATCGCCGGTGGTACGTTTGTGGGCCTTCGAGAAACCAGCCCATCCCGTGGCTCACAGGATCGCCAGACGTAGTTTTGAACGTAGTATATGTAATTTGAGGTATTTGTAGAGGGACCCGTCCTATCTGTAAATTAAACTACACACAGTTGTACGGTGAGATCCATTTCCTTTTCTAAGGAGAGGAAATGTCCTTGTTATTTTAGGTTTACTTTTAATTTTAAACCTACAAGAGCAGAGCGGACGATCATGAATGTAGTGAACCCTATGTTGCCATTATAAGCTTCAAAAATTATACAAATAATTTTTTTTCGTGTATGTTACCCCGAAAATCATAAACATCCTGTCTTTTCATCAGTAGATCTGTTTGTCTGTATATCTCTAAAATCGTATTTAAGGTCTGTGTTCTCCCAAGACCTAGAGAGGTATTCAGTAGGCTGAGATGAGTTAATGTAACTGCATATGTTTTTGTTGTTTTGCTTGGGAAAATTGTAGGTTGGATTTGATCCACACCATCACATGCGCGTGCCAGCCATACCTCCAAACCTGACAGGCATTCCGGGAGGAAAACCGTGAGTACCCCTGAGCCTCATGCTCACCGCCGTGTGCCAGACCCTGGGCCCTTGCCGGCCCTTTCGGCTGAGCACTGCTAGGCAGCGGGGGGGAATTCCTGGAGCTCAACGTTTTTTTTTTTTTTTTTCGTTGCAAAGAATTTCCATTTTCTCTTTGCACAAGGAAAGAAGTAATGAGGTGGAGTTTTGTATTTTCAATTTAAAATCTTGAGCTTCTAATATGGAAATGCAAATTACTGAGGCATCTCCAGCAGTCAGGTCTTCTCTACGTCTGTTACTGAATTCTTTTGTTGCCTTGAAAAAAACCGTCTTAGGTGCAAACCTGGATGCTCAAAATTTGAGCGTGTTGGGAAAAGACGTGCCAAACTTCAAAGGCTGTGAGAAGAAAGAAGTGTGGTCTTATGCTCAGTTGTGTTTGCGGAAAAGGTGGCTTTGCTCATTTGGCTTCTTGTCCCGTGAGCTGGATATTTGGAGCATCTGCATTCACAGTCCCCTTGAGTTATGAAGACAAGATGCACACATCAGTTTTTCCAGCCACTTCTTATACATTCTAATCTCTCACCGTATTTCGTTCCACATCCTTCATTTCAGTCCAGCGCACCTTTTTATTACTACCTATGCACGGTTCTCTCTGCTCTCTGGCTTCATCTTCCCAGATACAAAGACTTGACTACAAAATAACCCGCTCTTCCCTTAAAATCCCAGCTTCCTCTCTCCTCCGTTTGGGAAGCATCCCGCAGACCCTCCCTGCCTTACTAGTCACAAGTGTATATTTATGCTCCTGGCTCTTTCTGCTGGCATCCTGTCACCACACATGCTGTACCCACACAGCTTCTCCAGGCTGGTGCTTCCTCCCAGCCCTCTGCTACCCACACTTGACCCTCAGTAGCCTCGAAGTCCCTTCCCCCAGACGCTTCCTTGGTGGCTTGCTGCCTCGGGGCATTTGCTCTTACTGGCCCTTCCTGCAGTACTTTTTCTGTGGCTTATTGTCTTACTTCAGAAGTGTCTGCTAAAATGTCACTTATTAGAGCATTCTTCCCTGCCAGCCCTATCTAAAAGAGCATCCTTCTCTCCCTTCCTCTCCTTATTGTTGTTCTCTTCTACTGCCTGCCTTTTTTGTACTTGTCTGTAGCCGTGATCGGCCTCTCCCTGCTTGAATGTAAGTTCCATGAGAGCACAGAACAGAACTCTGCTATTCAGTTATAGAAGTAGCTCCGCTGCCTAGAGTGGTACCTGGCTCATAGTTGGTGCTCACAGTACATACTTTTTAAATGAGTGAGAGAGGGAGAGAGAGCGCACGCACGGTAGACAGAGCATGCAGGTGGGCCAGCCAGTCTCTTTCTTCTCTGATCTCCCACTGCTTATTTATTCACTGCTATACACTCAGGCGCTTAGTTGTCATCGTGTTATTTCTTATGTGTAACTTCTTGGGTAACCTACTTCTGTACAGATCTATGCTAAACTTCCCTGTTGCATCAAACACAATTCTGGCTCCATAGCCAAGTTGCTCCGTAAATATTTGACTGATTAATAAGGGAGGCAAGGCAAATTAGACTTTAAGTTCCCTGAGAATTAAAGGTATAAATACCCATTACCATAAAATTCTGTGTACTTGTGTGTGTTCTGCAAATAGTTGTTGACTGACTTACAAGTCTTGTTGACCAAGAACTCTGATGTATTTGAAGGTGAAAGTTTGGTCTCTTTCAGGCAGTGACTAAATAACAAGGTCATAGGATTAATCAAATAACTCAAATACCTATGAGTTCCATATGAACCTGTGGGGATGGAGAACTTTCCTTAGGGAAAAGGTATTATCCCATGTTCGGGTACTGCCTAGTTACCACTTGGTTAACTAGCTGTTTGCACCAGAGCTCTGGTATAAGCACTAGAGCGGTAGAGCTGGTGCCTCTCATCTCAGCTACTGCTCGGGGGCACAAGGGGTAAAGAGAGGTGAAGGGGTGTTAGGTGCCTGTGAAGAAGAATGACAGTTTTGGTTAGCTTTGGGCCAACTGAACCACTGTCGAGTTAGAGCTGGTCTGATTCAGGAGGCACTTCTGAGCCTTGAGCTGGACTCCCTTCCTACCCCTAGTCTTGATTCTTAGCATTGTAGAATTGTTGCGATCCTTTGGGGAAGGTTGATGGGTTTGAGGATGGTGGCAAATTTTCGTTCCGGGAGTGATAGAGCCACATCTCGTGCAGTTGGCAGATGACATTAGGAATCCCAGAGAGAGCATGGTGTGGTCAACAGTGAGTTCCGGAGTGTGACAGATCAAAATTTGAGTTTTTACTCTGCCAGTTGACAACTAGAAGACAGTTTCTTAGCTTTGTGAGCTTCAATTGGCTCATCTGTAAACCAGGGATGGCACCTCCCTGACAAGCGGGGCGTAAGGGTGAGATAAGATGTTACATGTTTAGTCCCGTGTTTGGGTGTATGAGGCTCTTTAGGTAACCGCAGCGTCATTTCCAGCTTAGCCTTGCCCCAGGGCATTCATTATCAGGTTTTCAACTGCTTACGCAACTGAACTGAACTGCATTTCTGTAGTGGGCAGAAAGGACCCAAGAAAATTCGATTGAGTAAATTAGTCTCCAAGGTTCCTGTCATTGGTGTGTCTTATACAAGAGGGCGTCAAGACATGTAAATTCACATTCATTTATGCATATAGGGATAATATATTTTTATTACAGGTTTTTCAGAAATGATTATAACAGTTAGGTGGCTCTTCAGATCTTAAGATACAGAATTGTGAAACTTCATCTTGTGTGTGTTTCGACAGAAACAACTATTTTTTTTGTGCTAGAACATAAAACAAAATCACCTAAAGGCTTCCCCTACCACATACACAAAGTAAACTGCCTTTCTCCAGAAAGATTTAAAACAGCTGTGTATCTCTGTCCTAATTATTTTTACAGAATGAATTGCTAGATGTTATCAAAAGTTATAATTAAATGCGTGTCAACCAACTAATGAATAAAGTAGCGTTTATTTAATAATTCACACTGGGGCTTCTTGTCTATTCTGGTGAATTAGCAAGAGTTCCACTCAATTTGTAATTGGAATGACAGCATAGTTTAATTTCAACATAAGCCCAAAATGGACTTTTTCTCTCACCTGTTACTTTAATGAGACATCTATAAATAGTGTAAAACTATCCAATTAAAACCATAGTACTAATTATATTATGGGACGTGGCATATGGATGCAGCCGTGACAGAAGAGCTCAGGTTTGTTGGTTTGGGGCTGCTCACAATTCCGAAATTTTTCCCTGTTCTGTTTGTTTTTATAAAGCAGGATTTTTCAAAATAGGAACAATGCTTGACACACAGCAAACCCTTAACAATTATTTGTTGCTTGGCTGACCTACTAGTGGGTTCATAGGCTACTTAGAACCTGATTTTTAGCATACTTTATAAAGTACAATGGCCAGACCTTTTATTGTGAATTCAGGGTCTAGTCCCATCTCGTGAGACATTGAAAACTTTGGAGAAAGTGTTGCAAAGTATGAGAAAGATGAGTGCAATATTACAGAACTGGGCCTTTTAGAGCGGGTAAATGAGGTCGGGGTGGGAAGGCCAAGGACCTTCTTTAAATATGCTGAGTTTTCATCGAAAGAGGATGATTCAGATAAAATAGCATCTTCAGGGCACATGTTTTAAAAAGAGCGATTTGCAGATGCCTTGATTGTTTGAAGTGTAGTTCTGTCACAGAGTCCTAGCTGTTTCTGTTCTCTTTACCATCTTCCTTAGAGAGCTCTTAGTGCTTTCACCTCCTGCGCGCACACATGCTTGTGCTTGTGTGTGTGTGTGTGTGTGTGTGTTTTGGAAGAGTGCACGTCACTGTATTCTCTGGTTCCCTGCACCCTCTCTCTCTAGCCCTACAATAGTAGTTATTTGCTGGACATCTCAGATATCTTGAGTGTGTATTACTTGCACTTCAGAGTCATCATATCATGATGCTTCTTCCCCAGACTAGGTCTTCTTCCACATTGCCCATCAGGACTATTGGTATTTTCGTCCTTGTTTCCTAAACTCAGAAACTCAATAATTACTGGCTCCTTCCTCACATCTCATTTGTTAAGTCCTGCAGAATTTTTAGTGTCTTCCTTGACCTAGCCTAGTTCAGGTCCCCCATTACCTTGCATCTCGATTATTGGAATAATTGTCTCTTTCTCCTCCTACCCATTGTATTCTTTGCGATCAAATGTATTCTGTCAGTTGCCCCAATAGTGTCCTACCTGTTCTCCCTCCAAAAACCTTTTAGTGAATTCTGTGGAGTTCTCAGGCTGGCATTGTAGGCCCTCCCTTTCTACAGCCCTCCCTTTTCTAGCAGATAGATAGCAATCTGTGGGGGGGGGGGCGGGTAGTATAAATGTATATATTCCTGATACATTTGATCAGACTGTGCTCAGGCCAGCTCCTTTAACCACTTAACCACAGGGTCGTTATTGAATAAATGAATCCTTGGATCAAAACCAGTCCAGAAATTTCCATTATTGTACCCCATCCTTTTAGAGCCCTTGCTCTCTGCTGTTTCTGCACCCCCCCCCCCTCGGAATTGTTTTTCCGTCTTCCGCCCTCTTCGGTGAGATTCCCTCCATTCTGCAAAACCCATCTCTAGTATCATGTCACTATTGAAACGTAAGCTTTGTCTTTTCTTTTTGAACCCCCACAGAACTTGTACTTCTCATCTTCCACCTGGTACCATGGCCATTTCTGTGCTTTTCTCATCACACTTCCTAGATTAGAAGCCACTCGGGGGCAAGGCCAGTGCCTTACCTCATTTTGTATTCTTAGCATGATGTCTGTATCCAAGCGTGTGGCTAAGAGGCCTTACTGATACATTTAATCCGGTAGAAAAAGAACAGTTCTTCAAGCCTGGGTTTCTGATTTCTAGAAGGGTTGGCTTTCGTTACACATTCCAGTACACCTTGCCAACTACACATCAAAGTTAGTTGAGATCTGATAATCTACTAGAGTTTTTTTTTTTGCCAGTCCTGAGTATCTTACATGTACCGATAGCAAACAGAGGACCACATTATAGCCTTAATGCAAGTAGGCTCTTGACGTTCTTGTTAAAGGGAGTTCCAGGAACATAGTAGGTGCTCACAGAGTGGTTGTGGTTGAGTTGAAGAATGTCCATACCAAAAACCTCGAAAGAAATCGTGTGTCTGGTTTCTTAACTATTTAAATTCTCAATGCTCTTTAAAAACCACTTAGTGATACTAGAGAGGAGGGATGGCTTTTCAAGTAAATTATCATTAAGAATGTATAACACCATCTAAACTTGGAATAACCTTCCTCTTCCTTCCTTTAAGATTTAGTCCTCATGACCTCTTTAATTGCTAAATCAATTAGCCTTTTCCTCCATCGTCATCCCTCAGAGTCTCAGCCTTTCTCTACGGGCGCTGCTGCTTTCCCCTCCTTGCCTGTTGACACCTGACTTTCTCCCACGGGGACCCCTCCACCTGCAGCTCTCTGAGGGGGCGCCCCTTCATTTGTTTCATATCCTGAAATCCTCAGGGCCAATGATGGGGTGATAAAGGCTGTATCATCCCCTCCGCACCGCCACCAGTCTTTCCTAGAACTGAACTCCTCAATATATTTGTGAAAACTGCCCTTTCAGGCTTGTGTCATTGGATTCTACCCATCCTTACAAACCTTGTTGGGGGATCTCCCGCTTATTAAAGCCTTAACACTTGGCTTAGGGTCTGCCTTCCCTCAGAGCCTGCCATCATTCCGGGTGACTCTGGTGTTCACAAGGTCAGCCCCCAGTAACCTCGTCTTGGGGCTTGGACCACGTCGACTGTAGCTGTCCTTCTTGCCTTCAGTTACCTCTTCACAGGCTCACGAGGAAAGTCTCATCCCCGCCCTTCACTGTGTCACTTCCAGAACCCCGATGTCCCGTCCAGCGCAGCCTTCTCTCCTTCTCTCCTTCCACCCAGCCGGAGTGAGCTTTTAAATTGCACATCTGTTTCAGCTGTCTCACTGTCTCCCAGGCCCAGCCCCTGGCTTCTCCCCTCGATTACTGCACAGACCTCCTGTCCAGTGATCCTTTTCCTGTTCTGCCACCTAGAACCCATTCTTCACCCAGCAGCTAGAATGACACTTAGAAAACATTAACCAAATCCTGTCCCTCCCTGCCCAGAAGTCCCAGTGACTTCCCATTCCACCCAGGATGGTATCCACATTCCTCATCTCAGGCCGCCAGGCCCTTTTTCCTGCTGCCCTCCGTCTGTCTCCAGGCTGCCGTTCTCCACTGAGTGTGCATTTCCGTTCTCTCTTGGTTCTGCTCTAGGGACTCTGCTTTGTTCCTCTACCTGGCACATTCCACGTTCCCCCCTCGATGTGTGCAGGGCCTGCATCCTTTCTCCTTGGCTCCGCTCATATGGTGCCTAGACCTGTGTACCGTGTGTGTGTGTGTGTGTGTGTGTGTGTCTCGGCATCTGATGGGGATCTGAGGTTACTTACTTTTCTGCTTATATATGGAATCTGCTTTCCCTTCTAGATGTTGGCCCTGGAGGATACGGACTTCGTCTACTTTGTTCGCCCCTGATTCCCCAGCACCTAATAGTACCTGGTTCATATTAGGCATTTTATAAATAGTTTCTGACTAAATGGATACTAAGCATTCTGTCTCACTCTGGCCTTCATATTTGCCATACCCCTCCCCTTCACACCATCTTCGTCTTTCTATCGAAGCCCCATTGCCTCACTCTGTCAAATCCCACAGTACCTGGCATGTCCGCTGTTCATCGCATTGACCGTCTGACATTTTTATATTTATTTATGTGAATATCTCACTAGTGAATCCACCCCTCTACCCACCTGCCGCCTACTCTCACAGGCTGTAACCTCAGGAGAACCAGGGATATGGGTTTTTTCTTTCTGTTGTAACCCCAGTCATGCTAGTACGGTGCTTGGCACTCGGGGGTACCCAAGAACTACGTGTTGGATGGTTGAATCTCTTAATAAGTTGTCAAGCGATTGACTGTCTTCCCCCATCCCTGCACTTCATCGTCACTCTCGATTGTCCGTGTCTGACTGCTCTTGCTGGAGGTTCCTTAGATGTTAGCGGTCCCCTAGATCCTGCATCTAGTCTGCTCACTGCATAATCTGCTACAGCATTATTGTTTCTGCTCCCTTAGCTTCCACTGTCACTTCTTAGTCGATAAGCACACATTGTCTTTCTAACCTACCCTCTCACCTGAATCACAGCACTCAGCTTCCTGTTGAGTTGTTGGGATTCCCGACTGCCCTCAAATTGAAGAAAACCAAACCATTTAGCTCCTCACATGCGTACCTTGCAGTCGCGTGTCCCCATCACTTCACTAACGTGTCATGGTCCACCTGAGTCACTCGGGTCTTGAGCCTTAGAACCCTCCTCCGCACCTCTCCCCCAGTCACATGTCCAGTGTGTCTCCCAAGTCCTATGGATTGGACCGAGGAAATGTCTTCTGCCTCTTGTCTCCCCAGCTTCCACCTCCTTCCCCCTCAGCCATTCAGCATACTATGTTTCTGCTGCAGGCCGGGTCCATGCCTCTCTCTGTTGTTGATGGAGAAAGAAAAAGCCCTCCACTGCCTGCCACCACATCTTCCCCAGCCACATACTTGCGTCACCCCTCCTGGGGACAGTCAGGGTGATGAGGGCCCCTCAGTAATGGGCTGAATTTTGATGAATGTGGCTAGCCTGTAGCTTTTTGCACTAAGGAACCATAAACTGTTTTGATTCTAAAACTTCCCTGATAGGTCCAAGCTCCAACCCTTTGTGTACCCACAGATGCTTTCCCTTGGTATGTCTTTCGTAAACTTCTTCCTATAAACAGAGCACATTCCAAAGCTTCATGCCAAAGCAGAATGACATAATTTCCGAAATGGGCTATTGCCCATGATAGAAGACAGGCCCAGCTCCCTCCCCCCACCCCTGCATCACATAGTCTCACTGATGTGCCCTTCCTGACTTCAGCGCCCTGAGAATAGAGATCTCTTGAGGGAGATGTTTAAACTGAAGTTGCATTTTAGAACCAAATGTTTTCATAAGTGTAGAGCTTTCCCTGGAGATGAACTGAAGTTGGAGCTGATGATAGGCACTCATAGGTGGGCCTTTGGGGTAGTCCCACAGGATGCCTTTTACAGGTCCTAATTTCATTGGGAATTACTTGAATTAGTGATTGTCAAGTCTGATAGGACTTATTCTGGTGTGTGTGCGGGGGTCACAGCTGTCGTTTCACCATGTAGGCCTAGAGACTCTTAACTCCTTCAAGCTTGATCATTTTGACTCATTGATCTCCATTAGTAAATCACTTGATTGGGGTGAATTCATATACAGGCGGAAATCTCATCACAGGCTTCTGAGTCACCCAAAGTAGAAAACAGGGCAAGTTGGCAGAGTGCCCTGAAGGAGTAGGTACTATACTAGACGTTGGATATCTTATGTAATTCTCTGTGAAATAGAGGTAGCATTCTCTCCCTTTTAAAGATGAGAACTGGGGTTCAGAGAGGCTCAATAACTACTTATGTCACACAGGGGTTAGTGAAGAGTCGACCTGACACTTGATCGTAGATCTAGCTCTGTGACTCTGAAAATTAGGTTCTTTCTACTGTACCAGGTAAATTTGACTTATTTGCAAATCATAAGTAGCACTGAAAATGTTTTCTTTTTCATCTCCTTACACTGATCAGTTAACTAACATTTTTTAACCTTCCCCTCTTCCTATTTTTTCTCCTCCCCACTACCTTAGAGCATACTCCTTCCACGTTACTGCAGACGGTCAGATGCAGCCTGTCCCTTTCCCCCCCGACGCCCTCATAGGACCTGGAATCCCCCGGCACGCGCGCCAGATCAACACCCTGAACCACGGGGAGGTGGTGTGCGCCGTGACCATCAGCAACCCCACGAGACATGTGTACACGGGCGGGAAGGGCTGCGTCAAGGTCTGGGACATCAGCCACCCCGGCAACAAGAGCCCCGTCTCTCAGCTCGACTGTCTGGTGAGCGAACATGGAGGAACAAGGCTTACACCTTCATTCAGAAAATGGGATGGGATAGTGAGAGACTTGGTTGGACAAGCAGCATGTGGAATTGATCCCAAGTGGGTAGTTGTCTTCCGTGGTTTGTGGCCCTTCACGTGGAGACTTAGAGCGCTGATGAGGAGGCATGTCTTTCAGTTCCTCAGGCAGAGTTATCCCGTTCTTGATGCACGTGCCCCAGTGCAGCTTTCCTGAGCCATGCCCAGTGCCTGGGCCCAGGCTCGCTACCTGTTTTCCTGTCTGATAAGAAAAGTAAAAGCCCAGGAGGGTTTCTGTGAGAGTGCACCTGACTCTCAGTCTGTCACATGGTGAGACCAGAGTAACGTCACACTTCGCGGGCAGACACTAGACTGTCCCCTTGGCTGTGTCTTGGGCATTTGTCCTTCCGTCACTTACAGAACATTCAGGTGGACGTTCTTCCTTAGACCAGCAGTGGAATTTTTGCTGCTGCACGATGTTAGGTCAGTTTAACATACTTGATGTACCCAACTTGCCCAGGTCCTCACAAGCTGGGAGGGCCTTTCCCCCCGCCCCGTCCCTTAACACTCCTTGACCAGGTTTTGCCTCCAGTTGATGCTGCTTGATCAGCCGCCGCTGCCCGGGACTGCGCGTGCTCCTGCGTTGGTGCGTGCGCGTGCGTGTGTGTGTGCGCGCGCGCGCACAAATGAGTCAGGCAGCCGGGTGATGTGGTGGTGGTGGTGGGAGTTGGGTCTAGATCTTTGCATTTTCATGCTAATTAAGATTAAATATCTCAGCACTAAATTTGTAGATCAAGTTTAAGTACTTCCCTAATTTCATGTAATTTTCTAGCATTAATCCACTTTATCATTGTCATAAGTAAAAATGGCTCATTAAAACAAGGAGGGAACACAATACTTTTATGGATTTCTGCTCTCATGTTAATGCTGTTTTCCTTTCCTCATGAGTGATCTCTTGATGGTTTTTGTCTCTACAGAACAGGGATAACTACATCCGTTCCTGCCGATTGCTCCCTGACGGTCGCACCCTCATCGTGGGAGGGGAGGCCAGTACTCTGTCCATCTGGGACCTGGCGGCTCCCACCCCGCGCATCAAGGCAGAGCTGACGTCCTCGGCCCCCGCGTGCTACGCCCTGGCCATCAGCCCCGACTCCAAGGTCTGCTTCTCGTGCTGCAGTGACGGTAACATCGCTGTCTGGGACCTGCACAACCAGACGCTGGTGAGGTGGGTCAGCAAGATCCCTGCCCAGGGCACGCGGGGGAGCCGATTTTCCCGCTCTGTGCCAAGGAGCTGTGTGTGTGTCTAAAACGGTGAAATAGAATTCTCCTACTAAGAAGTGTTAGGGACAGGCTCCTTTTAAAGGTGCTAGCAACAAATTACTAACGTACAATCTTACTTTCTGCACTTTTGAACTTAGCAAATGAGGGGTTGTTTTCTTTCTTTGCTTTTTTTGGACATTATCCTAAGCATCATCAATTTAGGTTTTTAAAAAAATGAGGTCATTTTTACATAAGTAATGTACATCGTGTTCTCATGACCTCATGAGCTCGTTAGACGTCTGTAATTTGCCATCTGTGCTTGCTAAGCAGCCGTCATTGTCGATAGACACTCACCGAGAAGATTGATAGCACAGGGCACTGTCTTCTGTGCCACATGTATCCCACATGTGTCTTCCTTCAGCAGATCATCACTGAACCCCTGCCACGGGCCCAGGCATTGTGCTTTACTCTGAAATGGTCTAGACTATCTGTAATCCCACCATTAAGGATGGGTCAATGCACTGAGATGTCTGCTTAGAAGTGAAATTGTATGGGATCGGTGTTGATAGGTAATGCCCTGAAACAAGTCTCCCGATGTCAGCACCTGAGAGAGCAGGAAGCAAGAGGGATGATCTGCTGAAGGGTGTGAGAAGGTTGTAATCAAATCTAGCCGCAAGTCAAGGGGAGTATGTGAGAAGAGGCCTCTGCTGGCCATCTGTCAGATATTTTGCAGGACTGAGCTCTATGTACGATTCCAAAAACAAAGTAGTCGTCATTTGTTTCATCTTGGGTAAGGCTCTTACAAGGAACTGCTTCTAATCTCTTCTTTTCCCAGTGTCTTCTGTACATTCTCCCAGCTCCTGGGGCAGCTGAGCCACACTGAGTTTCTTTCCATGTGCCTTACGTGAGAGCGTGGCCTGTTCGTTGTCTTGCACGGCCTGCTACGTTTGCATTGCTGTGCACTGGCGAAATCTGCTCTGCTGCTCCCGTGCGCATCCCCATAGCTTTTGTAGAAGGGAGAATATAACGTGCCTTACAGCCTTTTAAATCCTTTCCTTCGTATTACAGTGATAAAATAGGTCTTAGATGTATTTTTGATTAGTTCATATACATATAGCTGTGTGTTTTCTTTTGTTTATTTCAGTTGGAGATTTTTTTTTCCCATTGGTTCTATCAGTCGTTTTTTGGTATGAGAATCAGAGTACTTTCTAAGTGTTCAAAAATAAAAAGTGCAGGAAGTTCAACATCTCAATTAAACCTGAATCTCTCTACGTGTATCCTCTGTTATTTGAATAATTAGAAAACAGTAAACCCAAGTGAAATCTATAAATAAGGCCTGCAATGAAACTGATCCCTGAGGAGTTCTAAATTTTTTTTTTATTGAAGTATAATTAACATTGAGTGTTATATTAGTTTCAAGTGTATAAGATAATGATTCAACAGTTCTGTGCATGACTCAGTGCTCATCACGATACGTGTACTCTTAATCCCCTTCATCTGTTTCACTCATCCCCCCACCCACCTCCCCTCGGGTAACCATCAGTTTGTTCTCTGTATGAGTCTCTTTGTCTGTCTCTTTTTTCTTCGTTTGTTTTGTTTCTTAAATTCCTACAGATGAGTGAAATCATATGGCATTTATCTTTCTTTGACTTATTTCGATTAGCATATACTCTGTATCCCTCCATGTTGTTGCAAACAAGGACTCATTCTTTTTTATGGCTGAATAATATTCCATTGTATATGTATACCACATCTTCTTTACCCATCTATTGATGAACACTTGGGCTGCTTCCATGTCTTGGCTATTGTACATAATGCTGCTATAAACATAGGGGAGCATACATCTTTTCGAATTAGTGTATTCGTTTTCTTCGGGTGAATATAGGTCATGGACTCACTGGATCATATGGTAATTCAACTTTTAATTGTTTGATGAACTCCACACTGTTTTCCACAGTGGCTAACCAACGAACTCGGAATTGAGTTCACATAAAAACTAACTTTTCAAAGGTTTGCCCTCCATTTTGACATTTTCAGGCAATTCCAGGGCCACACAGACGGGGCCAGCTGTATTGACATTTCTAACGACGGCACCAAGCTCTGGACGGGCGGCCTGGACAACACGGTCAGGTCCTGGGACCTGCGCGAGGGGCGGCAGCTGCAGCAGCACGACTTTACCTCCCAGGTACGGGCTTGGGCCCGGGACACTTCGGAAGACCCGGGTTTGTGACACGTATGACAGACGTTACCATGTAACAAAGTCACTTTTGACTCTAGGTTAGATAACTGGACGTTGTATTGTTTTCTGTCAAAACACAGTAATATGTATTAAAGGATTAAAAAAATGATCATAAGCTTTTAGCAGGTTTTTCCTTCAAAGACCATTAAATGATACTGTGCAGACGTATCGCGTTACTTTGGCATCACCCATTTGGCTGTGATTTCTTCTTGTACAGTTCAAATCATCCGGACTTCCCTCACAATTTCAGTAGCATCCCAGAAGAAGTAGTACCTCCCAGGGAGAGGCAGCGTGTCTTCTGGAGGCACCCTCACTCTGAGCTGTTTTAATCGTAGATCTTTTCTCTGGGCTACTGCCCCACCGGAGAGTGGCTGGCCGTGGGGATGGAGAACAGTAACGTGGAAGTGCTACACGTCACCAAGCCGGACAAGTACCAGCTGCATCTCCACGAGAGCTGCGTCCTGTCGCTCAAGTTTGCCCATTGCGGTAAGCCGTCGCCCCCGTCCATTTCCTGTCCGTGAGATTCGCTCCGTCTGCCCTCCCGCGGGTGCGTCTGCGCGCCGCTCCTGTGGTTTGGGAGCGTGTCCCTCTTGGAAAGTACATACGTCTCTGCGTCACTAATGCCGTGTGCCAGTCCACTCACTCTTGTTGTAAGGATAAATGACTCACTGAATCTAGGACAGGGAGCTTTATGTTTCCAGCGAAAAGAAACTTTTGTTGCAAATTAGAACAGTCTTCTGTGAATAGTTTGGTGCTCTGTGAAGCAAATCTCCGGTGTCTGACAGAGTACCACGAACAAAACCTTTTTCCACACTCTCTTTCTGTAGGCAAATGGTTTGTAAGCACTGGGAAGGACAACCTCCTGAACGCCTGGAGAACACCTTATGGGGCCAGTATATTCCAGGTAACACTTACCTTGTTCAGCTCCCACTTACTGCATGCTCCCTGCATGGCGGCGGTTTACCCAAACTCTCTCTGTGTATTGTCAGGTTATTAAGGCTCCTAAGTGTCCGAGGAGGACCTTGCCTCAGAGAGGCTAACGTCACAGCCACATGCCGTAGAGCTGGGGGGTGGTCCCCTTTTCGAGCCCAGAGCCAAGACACTGCCCATTGCATTAACCAGCTCTCCGTGCCTCATTCCCGTTTATACACTAGAGTTTTTACGTCCTCTGTGATTTGTGTGTGTGTGTGTGTTACGTCTTTAACATGCTTCTATTTAAAAAGTTTGAGCGTTTTGCCTAAATACTCTTATTAGTATTGTTATTTCTTTGATTTTTCTTTCCAAAGAAGTGTTATGGAAAAGTTTAGCAAACCTTGATTAATTTCAGAAATGTTTATTCTTACTGACTCGGTGGTACTTCGTGTAATGCGTCAGATTACTTGTAGGAGGACCAAATGGTAGACGCGATCAACATGCGCGCACACACACAGTCTTTGTGCTCTCTGGCTGGTATGTGGTTAAAGAACACTCCTCTTTTTTAACCTACACTTCAGATGTTATTTTTTTAGGTGTGTTTTGTTGTGTGTGTTTGTGTGTGTGTGTGTGTGTGTGTGTGTGTGTGTAAGGAATAACAACAGATTTGCAGTTTTCTTGACTGAGTAGTATTTTGTCATCAGAGTAGATCAATGCAGTTAAATCCAAAAATACATATATTGAGTGAAAATACTGTGCAAGGTAATCAGTAGGACAAAAATAGTTGATTCTTGCTGTCATGAAGTTTATAATTGAATACAACATACATTCTTGGTATTATGGGTCACAACCTTTCTGGTGGTTCCAACCAGGACTAAAAAAAAAAAAAAAGAAAAAGAAATACAAAATCTTAGAGTGGATCTTTTATAGTAAGTTTAAGTGTTGTATCTTATGTGTATACTGGGTTATGAGATAAAATGGATTAATTACAGGTTACAGTCAGAGAAGTTTGAGAAACACTGGTAGTGGGTTAGCATCTGCATGTCAGGCATTAATTTTTTAAATGTTCAGAGTTCTGGTTAAAATCCTGCGGCGTTAGTTTGTTGAGTACAGTTCAGTTAAAAGTGGACATTGAACCCCTTGTAGTTGGTGTAGTTGAACATGGTATCCAGGACTCCTAAGTATGGAACATTTCTCTAACTGCCAAACTCCTCCCCACTTGGAGATTGCATCCTTTTTTCACACAGGAGAAAATTTGGCTTTCTATTAGAAATAGTTTTACATGCCCAATTTCAAAAAATGTAGTGTTTTCCATGCCATTTTCCACTTGAACTCGGAGGCAACTTGCTGAGGTGGCAGGCAGGTAGAGGTCTTTACCTGTTCATAAGGTGGGAGGCTCGCCCAGGTGAAGTGACGTGTCTGGTGATCTGCAGCTCGACCTCCATCCCGGCCATGTGACTGAGGTGGAGGACGGTTCATGCTAAGAACACTCTCTCTGCTCTTCCCTGTCCGGAGAAGAGGATTAGAAACCAGGCCTTGCTTCTTGAGAGCACAGGTGCTTGTCTAGCCGGCTTGCCTGCCACCTGATGTCCCGGGCACAAGAGCCCGTGGCCCAGCGCCGTGAGGGGTCCCTGGCAGTGTTCTGGGCCGCCCCCATGGTAAGCGAGTGCCGGGACTGTCTTGCCTGGCTGGCTGCTTCTGTTTGGACAACGGGACACGTTCACGCTTGTCTTTGCTCTGTGTCTTCCAGCCCCGCCTCATGGGTTTTTCTTTCAATAGTTTACATTTGTGTTTGTTTCTTTCCTAGTCCAAAGAATCCTCATCGGTGCTTAGCTGTGACATCTCTGTGGATGACAAATACATTGTCACTGGCTCTGGGGATAAGAAGGCCACGGTTTATGAAGTTATTTATTAAGGACAAATCTTCATGCAGACTGGACCCCTTCTCCTTGTAGCACTTTGTTCTATCATCCTCTTCCCCCTGCATCTAAAACCAAGGATTTCAAATACTCATTGCAGTTGTGGAGTTTAACCCTGTCTCTCACCCCCACTTCCTCCTTGCTATTGAATTGTGAATACTCATTAAGAACCTGTGATACCAAATCTTCAGCTCTCTACTTGGAAGAACATGGAATAACCATACTTAACAGTGATGGAATCTTTAATTATGTATTATATCTGTAATATATTTATTTTGTTTAAAGAAGGCTTTCTAACTTTGACTTAATAAAGCTGTCTGCTCCTGCATTGATAATGAAGATGCGTTGTATTTGATACCCCTCCCCCCTTTTTTTGCAAAGGAGGGGAAAGGAAGGTTTAAAATAATTGATGAAAAATGTCACTAAATGTAGACTAAGGACTGTATAGAGATGTGAAATGTATAATTACATATGGAAGCAATATGTTGCTGTGTTGTTAGATTTTCTTTGTTTCTGTTTTCTAGTTATTTTAAATGTTTGGAAATTTGAACAATTAGAACATGACAGGCCACGTCATATTCATTTGAGTCTATTTGGATGACTTTAACCAATATATCTATAGCTTTAGATTCTATTTGATAAAAGTAATTGGACTTTTTCTTTTTTTTCTTTTTTGACTTGTTGACAAGTGTCTTTGTAATAAGTTTTTAATTCCTTTTTTTTATTGTATTATAGACAGATGAACAAATTAAATTTGGCCTAAAGAGAGAACTTAATCCCTTCTGGATATTTTTGCCACGTTTCTTTGCAAAGGGAGATGTATACCTTTGGGCAGTTTTGTCATTACGAGAAATTATGGGCTATTTTTTGGCATGTTCTTTGGGAACTGCACAGATTCAGGGGAGGAGTCCTCCTGCTGTGCAAGTCAAGCCTTTTACAAAATAAGGACAGCAGAGGAGATTTGCAAGGACCTCCCTCTGAAAACCAGAAAGAATGGACTCTCACCTGGGATGAGGACTTGCTTTCTTTACCTCCGGTTCTTTCCCTGTCTTAGTTGGATGTCCCCGAAATGGACACAGGCTGTGCCTATTGTGCCAGAAACATTGTGTTACCTTTTATGTTGTTGTTGTTGCTGTTCAACTATGATATGTGACTCCTTTTTTTATTATTTTTTTTTGTTTGAATGCTTTAAAAATCTTCTAAGTCTGTGGATCTGCTGATGTACAGTGCCTTTGCTGCTATGGATCAAAATCAAGAGAACTGTGTAGATAAACTTTATTGTATAAGTAGCAAATTACTTAATTTCATACTAGAAATGGATGGATGCTGCAAGTTGAAATGGACTGTCCATTGACGTTCCTAATGTGGTAGCAGAAAAAAAAAAACGGTGTCTTAAGTGCTTAGTGTTTGATGTCATTAACAGTTTCGTAAAACTCTACAGTGTAGAAAGATTTTGATACTAAACTGTGCATTGTACATAGTTCTAATGCATCGTATTGACCACCAGTACTTCTATAATGGTAGATTGTTTGTGCATTCAGACTTTTAAGCATTAAACATAAATAACTTCTAGAATGCTTATTTCTAATTCTTTGTTTGGCTGGCTTTCGTTTATTTTTGGTCTTTGACTATGCCACTCCCATATACTAAAAATTACTAGTTTCATTCAAGGGAGACTGGTGTTAAAGTCACTTGGGCTTTATTATTATTGCCTTTTTTAGTTTTGTTTTTATTTTCAAGAACTAGAAGGGAGAGCAGATGGAGGTTATCAAGGACCGGTTGCTAGCAAATATTTATCGAGTGCCTCTCTGGTTTGTAAAAATCCTGTCTGTCAAAAAGTTGTCACGTTACTCAGGTGCGTTAGAGCTGCACTGTTCAATGTGGTTGCACTAGCCATTTGTGGCTATTTAAATTTAACTCTACTAAAATTAGTTTGTTTTTTTTTCTTAAGTAAGTTGATTGGTCGCAGTAACTGCGTTTCAAGTATTCAGTAGCTGCATATGGCTAATGGCTACCATATTGGACTACTCAAATTTATAGAACACATCCAGCATCACAGAAAGTTCCATGGGACCAGCGCTGCTTTAGAATTAGCCTATTCCAGCCATTTGGGTTTGGGAAACATGTCGAGTGTAATACACAGGAGTCGTTGAAAGCATGAAGCCCATCGGTCTGCTGCTGGTGGGGTGTGTGAAGATTGAGCATAAGAAGGTGCTTAGAGAATTCTAAATTCCCGAGACTCGAAAATCTGTCCTTTTTAAGGGATCCACTGGGTAGAAAGAAGGCTGGGGCTGGGGGCCGTGGTCAGGAGTGTGTGCTCAGGGATCAGCTGTAAGAGATTCTGACTCTTCAGATTCCCAGCTTGAGCGGTGTGCACCAGTGGGGTTGGAAGCAGCACTTCAGATGTGAGTCCTCTGAATGCTACTACTCCAGACGAGGACATTTTAAAGGATTCTTAACTCAATATCTGTGCATCCTTACTAAAATATCTTTAAAAATACAGAGGTTTGGAGTAAAAAAGTCGTTTTGGTACAAAGAATATGACACCCATACCGTGTTTACACCTCTAGAAGGAGAACGTGCCTGCCTTAAGGAGATAGAATGCCCCTTTGGTGCCTGGTGGTCAAGTCCCTTTAGGGAGACCCAACATTGGCCATTGAGATGAATGCATATATAGACCTAGCTTTCTTAAATTAATGGCCATCAATTTCCTCTCACTGCTGAGGTTTTATCAGATTAGATTTTTATGTCTTTGATATAAATCTCAGACCTAGATTGATCTACACAGAATTCTTGATGTTGTAATTATAACTTGTTACCATAGTTTTTGCTCCAAGTATGGTCTCTCAGAGTCTAAAGAACAACAAAGATAGGAATCACCTGGGAGCAGAGACAACTTGGTTCCAGTCAAAGAACAGTGGTGTAGGACTGGAAGACAGACTCACATAGAACTACCAAGAAACAGAAACTCAGATTGAAGAAGCCATCAAGACTTTCCTAAGATTGGCAGATAAAATGTAGAATGAGAAACTCCAAGATCTTTCAAGTTTTTACACATACACCCTCCCTCGGGCCACTACTTACAGCAGGGTGGTTTCACGTCCAGTGAGCTGCCAGAGGTCCAGCCTTGTCCTGGAGGGTGTATGCTGAAACTAACCTCAAGCCTGTAATACCTGCAGGGTGTAGGAATTATGCAGCCGTGAGATATGGAGAAACTCCGTTTTAAACCATCTCATGTAGCCACGAAATTCTGGAACCTTACAGCCAAAAGCAGGGAGATTGATGCCCCCCCCAGTTAGAAGGCAGTGTTCTGGACTGAGATGTAGTGCACACGTGAGCAGCGAGACCATCGGTGATACCCTCAACTATCAACTGGGCTGTTTGCATCCTCAATCTGGATGATCTCAGCAGAGCTGTATAACCCGGAAACAAAAAGCCCGACTAGGGTATTTGTCATTCAGTAATTTTGGCAGTTGTAAGGAAATTTGTACTGGGATTCCTTGCCCAGCATCAAGAAATTACAAAGTTAGGAAGATGTTGGTACAAAAAAAAAGCCTTGATGTTCTTGGAGGCTCATGTGCGTAGCTGTCCAGCTCCTGGACCTGTAGCGTGGCATTCAGCAATGAGCTCTGGGTCCTGCAGTCCCTCAGCAGTAGACGCGGCGCCTCAACCATCCTGTTCTTCTGATCTAACTATTCATTTGCCTGTCAATTACAACTTTGATTCAGAGCTGACAATGGAAATGGCTCCGTTTTGGTAACCCGAGCACATCAGAAAACCTCTGGTGTATCACACTTTTTAACAACAATGCTACCATAATGGTAGGAACTCTCACTCATTATAAGCTGCTATCAACATCTTACTGTAGTTTTGTTTGGGTTTTTGGCAGCAAGTGACAGACTCTTTTGGGTCCCAGATAGGAATTAGTGAGGGAATTGGTCTCTGGTTCACCTCTCCCCAGGGAAGGAAATTCTCCACTGGGATCTTAGGTGTTTGGCCTGTAGGGAAGGAGAATTCCTGCGGGGCTGCCTTTAGTCCAGAAGAAAATCAAGAGTACAAGTGTTTTCACAAAAAATTTTCCTGTTTGGTCTCAGCAGTATAGACAGACTGGGTGCCAAAATACTGAATTTACACAAAAATGCACACGGGATCAGAGAAGAAAATCAATTACCCAAATCCCTTATCTCCCAAAGAGGACAAGCTGACCTGAACCCCAAGGCTCCAGACTTGGGGGTTGGAATTCTGTGCCATCTGCCCAGCAGGGCAGATTTGGGAGCATTACGGATACCCACCTTGCTGCTCTCTGTCTGTCAGTTTCCCGCAAGCTACCTGACTTGGGATTTCAGCATCACAGAACCTCTTGAGAACTTAATCACGAATCGTCTTTTGAGTCCCTGTGACGTGTGTGCCTACTGTGGACTGTGGTACATACAAGGCAAAAGCCCACTTGCGGCCACGTACACTTACCCAAGCGCGACCCTCAGGACCTTGGTGACCCTGGGCGTCTTAGTGCCTCTCCCATTCAAGTGACATCATGGCTTGATGAGAACATTCATAACTAACAAGCTTTATGTTACTTTGGAGGAAGACTTAAATTCACCTAAATGTCATGCTTTAATTGACTTGAGCCCCGCCTAATTAACACACACCAGAAGGTACCTGTGAGCTATCTGGATTTTGAGAATTTAGGCAGTAGGTGTTTGGACTCTAGGTGTTCAAACTAATGCCCAAGTGGTTTTTAGCCACCCAGCATTTCTCCACAGAGACTTGTAGGTAGACCTAGTTGGCCATTTCCCAACCTACTAGATATCTCCACAGCTGCTTCCAAAAAAATACTATCAGAGGTAGTAGTGTCCTGTGGCAGGAAGTATGAGGTGAGCTGGACATTTTGTTCTCCCAGGAGGCTGGGAGGTAGCAGAAGAATGAGTCATGGTGGGATCTTGGTCAAAGAGAATGCTTCCGGCCTTGGCGTCATGAGGGCTCCAGCAGAGAAAACTCAGGCCAACCATGTGCCTGCCCTTCCTCCTTATAGGGACGGGAAGAGGCACCGGCAGGAGTCGTTGTCAGGGATGGAGTGAGACCCCTGGACCACCATGCATCGAGCAGAGGAGTTTTCCTGAGGACGACTTCCTGTTATTTGAAGAACTTCAGTCGGATGCCTCTTTACCTCAAGAGTTGAGCTTAAACACAATCCATCTCAACATCTATGAAGTCTGCTTTCAGCATCGTGCATCTAACGCAGAGAAGTCTGGTGGGGCTGAGAACAAAGCACCTTCCCCCAAAGTCTGTTAGTATCTCCCAGGGGAACGAAAACAAGTGTCTGGAGTGACTGAAGAAATCATCAGTTAAACTTTGTTCTCAACTCTCCTTCAGATATTAATAGCCGCTTTTGTTTTTCCTCCAAGTAGATGATCACTGTTAATGAAATGTGATTTCAGGTTTTATGGCTGAGTCAGGAAGTTCAAAGTTAACAAGAGTTTCCACACCGACGATCAGTCAACCCCGCCGCTCGTACATCTTTAGGCCTCAACGTTTTTGTGGGACAAGAACAGCCTTCTGGGCATAAACCGGTTGTGAAGGTTACTCTGAGGACAAAAGTCCTGGTTCACAGACACTTGTTCCTGAGCTGTGGTCTTAAAAATAAAGCATAATAAATGAAGCGCCCCTAATGAGAATTGTAGTGGTGACTCGAGTTGATTAAAAGTGAAGAATGTGGCATGAATCCCTCAGGGACGGACTTGCTTTCACATTGAGGGGCTTGGCTGAGGTGGTTGGTCTGGGCCCATGTGGCTTTGCCGACATCCCCCCCCCGCCCCCCCGTGTGGGCAGCTTTGAGCCAGGAGTACCAAATGAACTTGAGTTCAACTCTTTCAGACTTTTGGCAGACAGCATTTCCACCTCATGGCTTTCTGTGTTTGCTTGAATATGTGCTTTCCTTGCTGAAGATCTGTTTTCATAGGAGGTCCAGAGAACAGTATTATGGAGTCTTCTCATATTGATTGCTATTAGGTTTGCAAAACTCATGTGAGCTTGTAACCTGACTGCAGGTGCGAAGAAGATAAGGCAGGTTGGTGTTTGAACTTATATAGGTTTATCTTACCCCTGCCTCGATTTATTGAGAAATAATTGACATAGAACCTTGTGTACGTTGAAGATCTACAACTTGATGATTTGATACATGCCTGTATTGGGGAATGATGACCACAATAAGGTTAGGTAACACATGGTATGGTGCTGTCGCTGAGTTCCCAGGGGTCCAGAATGGCTCTCCTCGGTCTTGGGCTGCTCCAGGGTATCCCAGGCTCCTACCTGGACCCCGAAACCCCCACAAAGGCACTTCTGTCCATGGATAGACGCCTACCCATTGTTCCTGAGGGTGGGATACAAGCGAGGGACTTCTTTTTCCGCCACCTCACTGACATCACTCTACCAAGGTTTATCTTTTTAAAGATTTAAAAATTTCCCATTTTTTGCTGTGAATGATTTTATTGCATCATGATTTACCTCAGTCGGCTGGCATTTTCAGAAAATGAAAAAGTCCATGTTGTTTAATTTTCCAAATGACCGATGTTTATTCCTTTAAGAACCAAAACTTAGGGGCACCTGGGTGGCTCAGTCATTAAGTGTCTGCCTTCGGCTCAGGTCATGATCCCAGGGTCCTGGGATTGACCCCCACGTCGGGCTCCCTGCTCAGCGGGAAGCCGCCTTCTCCCTCTCCCACTCCCCCTGCTTGTGTTCCCTCTCTCATTGCTCTCTCTCTCTCAAATAAATAAATACAATCTTAAAAAAAAAAAAAAAAAAAAAAAACTTAAAAAAAAACCTTTTGACAGAAAAATGTCCAAAAGTATCGAACTTCTCTGTTGCCTTTAATTCCCTTCAAAAGATGCTATACACTTGCCTGATGGCAGAAAGTCAAAAGAACAATTATTTTGTGGTGCCAAACATAACAGCTAATGCTTTCTTTGGTATTTCCATTACTAAAACCAGACTAAATGAAATGAATCTCTTACCACATGCCAGCCATGATCCTACATGGTTTACTCACATAATCTCATTGTTTTTAACATTTACTGTTTTTTTTTAAACGTTTTATTTTTAAGTAATCCCTACACCCAACGAGGGACTCAAACTCACAACCTTGAGATCAAGCGCTGCATGCTCTACCAACCGAGCCACCCGAGTGCCCCCACTAACCTCATTTTTCTCTGCATAACAACCCTATGAAGTAAAGGCATGGGTTCTCAAAACTGATTTGAAATCCTTGGGTCCATGTGTATTTGAGAATAGAGATCGATTTTGGATTTTGAAAAGGTCAAATGTTATACGAGCCATGTGTGACATCCTACCCAGCAGCACTACACAGTCAAGCACATTCATATTTCCTAGGCAAAGTGTGAATGTCCATACTCCATGGAGTTAAATGAGGACTAGAAACTTCCAAAGCTCAGTTCAGGGCAGTTTTGCCCCAAATGCATCACAAAAACAAAAAACAAAAAAAACCAAACAACTGATACTCTTCAAATGTTCCATCTTGGAATTGGAAGTAAGGGATTTGTGGACCTGTTATCCCATTTTACAGATGAGAAATCAGATCCACAGAGGTTAAGTGACTTGAATGACACCAGAGCCAGTGTCCTTCATGTCTCCCCAACTGTCAACACATCAGTGATTAGATCAGGGTTGCCCAGAATGTCCCCTGGGTTGTGCTAGTTTTATATGTTCTCTGCATCCTTTCTTCAGATCGATTACTGAAAATTACTCTTGTGAAGCCCAAGCAAAATCCCATACTTTTTCTTAAAAAACAAAAACAAAACAAAACAAAAACAAAGAAGCCTGAGCTTGCTACCGTGCCCTCAGCTCTGAGAAGTTTGCTTCTTGGTTTGATGCTATTTTCTTTGTGACTAAAAGTCTGATTTTAGGGGGCGCCTGGGTGGCTCAGTTGGTTAAGCGACTGCCTTCAGCTCAGGTCATGATCCTGGAGTCCCGGGATCGAGTCCCGCATCAGGCTCCCTGCTCGGCAGGGAGTCTGCTTCTCCTTCTGACCCTCCCCCCCTCATGCTCTCTCTCTATCTCATTCTCTCTCTCGAATAAATAAATAAAATCTTTAAAAAAAAAAATAAATAAAAGTCTGATTTTAGATGAGAGGCCTTGTTAAAAGCAATACACTTTAATGGTAACAAAAATATCAGCAAAACCCATGTGGCTTCAAAAGTATCTATCAGATTTTCTGATTGTAAGTGTCCTAATCCATGTTTGTTTGTTTTTTTTTTTAATCTTCCGAACTTTAAATGTGGTTACTTTTTCTTTCTTTTTTTTTTTTTTAAGATTTTATTTATTTATTTGAGAGAGAGAATGAGAGACAGAGAGCATGAGACGGGGGAGGGTCAGAGGGAGAAGCAGACCCCCCGCCGAGCAGGGAGCCCGATGCGGGACTCGATCCTGGGACTCCAGGATCACGACCTGAGCCGAAGGCAGTCGCTTAACCAACTGAGCCACCCAGGCGCCCTCTATCAGATTTTCTGATTGTAAGTGTCCTAATCCATGTTTGTTTGTTTTTTTTTTTAATCTTCCGAACTTTAAATGTGGTTACTTTTTCTTT
>NW_023270615.1:421716-440492 GCF_011800145.1 Mirounga leonina | reverse complement strand
TTTTTAAAGATTTTATTTATTTATTTGACAGAGAGACACAGCGAGAGAGGGAACACAAGCAGGGGGAGTGGGAGAGGGAGAAGCAGGCTCTCCTCTGAGCAGGGAGCCCGATGCGGGGCTCGATCCCAGGACCCTGGGATCATGACCTGAGCCAAAGGCAGACGCTTAACGACTGAGCCACCCAGGCGCCCCTTTTTTTTACTTTTGATACTATTCTTGTGTATTACTCTTGATAAAGTAGTGTGGGTTTTTCCTTTTTTTTTTTTTTTTTTTGCCTTGTTTCTTTTATTTTTAAAAAGCACTTCATGGTAGGCACAATAGTCTTGTTTGAAAGGTGGGCCACGTCGGAAGATTTTCTTTGATTACTAGTATGTATTTTGATTCCCGAGCTCATAAAGGCCCAGCCATGGTGGTTAAAGCAGAATTGTTTACAGTCATGTGAAAATTATACTGAGATAGCAGGGGTCCTACTCACAGGATAGACTGAGTTGTGGGGCAAAGGACACAGGTTGCTGGAAATCCTGGGAGCCACTATTCTGGGTCCAAAAGGCATTATGATCTATTGCTCTAGTTTGGGGACAGTTTATGTACTCTGGGTGCTTAATATCACACACCTGTATTAAAAAGCTCACTTCTCTCAACCGCCAAGAAAAGAAATCTTGGGGAATTCAGAGAGGTGATTTCGTAGAGTTTTTTGTTTTTTTTTTTAAAGATTTTATTTATTTATTTGCCAGAGAGAGACACAGTGAGAGAGGGAACACAAGCAGGGGGAGTGGGAGAGGGAGAAGCAGACTCCCCGCGGAGCAGGGAGCCCGATGCGGGGCTCGATCCCAGGACCCTGGGATCATGACCTGAGCCGAAGGCAGACGCTTAAGGACTGAGCCACCCAGATGCCCCGATTTTGTAGAGTTTTAATTAAGATTTCATCATGGAACTTGGACCAGTTAAGTGACTATCTGAATTGCTTTCCTGTGAAAAACAAGGTCTGCCAGAGTCTGGGCTGGGATGCACAGCTATCTGGACAAGTGCATAATTGGTTCCCAGAAGAGAATGGGGCAGCGAGGAGTGTTTTAAGTGTTTTCAGGATCAGTCTTTTAGGGATGTTGCAAAACTATAATCCTGTTCATCTGTGGTCCCTGGAAGGTCTTTCCTGAAATCCCCAACAGTCCAGGGAGGTATCACCATCTGGAATTGAACACAGATGCCTTGCTCACTTCTCTCTTTGGAGATAATGATTATATGCAATGCTGGTGGCTGGCTCAGCAGGCAGTAATAAATGGTAGCTCTCCTCCTGATTCACCCAACTTCCCTCACGCTGTTAGATAAGACAGCATTTCTGGTGGGTATTCGCTCTCAGGACTATTATTTGACTAACTTATATGTATAGAAGTTGCCATGTAAAATGTGGCAATAATCAAGCAGTTTGGTAACTGTTGAACAAAAAAAATTTGTACAACTTTTTATAATGCAGCTGGAGGAAACTTATTAAAAAGAGAATCCGGGTTTTATTCCACTAGGATCATACCTTAATGTCCAAGCAAATGCACACCCCATCACATGTGTGTGGCTCCCAATATTAAAGGGATATTGATGGGAAAATTTGTCTCTCACTCAGAGGCCACCCTCTTTACAAGAGATGCTTCTGTTTTTAGCATTATGCTTGTGGCTCAAATGAACGTCTTACTTTAAAACAGAAAGCTTGCTGAAGCTGAGTTGTAAAAATCCTATTGCATATGTATTTGCCATCATGGGGACTTGGGAAGATGATTAGGTTTTACCATAAGTTGGTAGATGATTGAGAACAAATTTGAGAAGACTTAAACATTCATTCATGTATTCAACACATGTTTATTCCATAGCTCCTCTGTGTTTTAAGGAACTGAGCTAGGCCCTGAAGATATGGACAGAAGAGAGATGGTCCCTGGCCTCAGAGAGCTTAGGAAAGAAATAGGACTTCATGTAAGCCATTATGTGACTACCACCTAGTTGGATGGATAGTATGCTAGGGGTGTTCAGAACACTCTAGGACCACATGGAAGGGAACACAGCCCAGACTTGGAGGGTCAGGGTAGGATTCTGGAAGGTAGGATCAGCAGAGGCTTCCAGAAGAAGTGACAGATAAGCCCAAACCTGAAGAATATGTAGGGATTGGTCAGATAAGGAGTTCATGTATATGGGTGAACACTCAATTCAGAAAAAACAAGTGGAAATGCCCAGAGGTGACAGCATGGGGACTTCAAAAAACTTGAAAGCCCTTTGGTGTGGCTGGTAGTTGAAGTGCAGTGGGCTCGGGTTCAAGAACCAACGGCAGCTAGACCGTGAAGGCCCTTGTGAGCCATGTAAGCATTCACGACTTTGTACTCAAGCCAGTGAGGAGGATCTAGGAAAGATTTTCAGCAGAGGAGTAGCATTGCCAGGTGTTTATCTGGGAAGGACCACATGTAGAGAATAGACCAGAAAGAGAGTGGACTGCCATCAGGGACTACTTCGGAAGATATGGGAGATATCCAAGTGAGAGATAATCATGACCTGGACAGAGACTGACAGTGGAGATGTGAAGGGGCTCTAGAGACATCGAAGATGTCACTGATAGAACTGACCAGGACTGGGTGATTTCATGCGTGCTGAATGAAGGTTTTCATGTTTGTTTTCCTGTTCTACTGGGCAAGTAACATAGTGTCTTTGGCCAACTTAAGTGAAAGTGGGATTTCTCGGAAGGCTATCAGGATAGGTCACAAAATCAAAGAGCAAGCTAAACAAGCAGCCTGGGGGGCCAGGAAACAGAGCACTTTGACTCCTCAGAGTCTTCCAAAGCCCAAGGAGCCATTTTTTTTTTTCCCTAGAGTGTTGCCATAAAACATGTTGGTTCCAATCATCTCTAATTTATCAGGTGTATTCTCTCAGAATTCAAAGTCTCAGGAGAGAAAATCTGAAGGGGCCAGCTTAGACCCCACCCGCCCACCCCATGCAACCAGGTTTGGCATGTTCTATTACCAGTGACCTGGAAGGAGGAGGAGCAGGGCCAACCGGAGCAGTGGCCCCAACGATATGGAGGGGGGCAGTAAGAGCAGTCAAACTCTAGACCCACATCCCGGCCTCGGCAACTGGGTGGATGGGGGTATGATCCTCTGAGACAGGAAAAGGAGCAGGTTTGAAGTGAGGAGTGGGGAGTGGCATTTAGTATTGGACATACATATGAAGAGGTCTTGCAGGAAAGTGAAAATACAAGCCTGGAACCAAGAGAACAATATCCAGGCTGAGGAGATAGTCCTCAGCCCTCACATGGTTGTAAAATCCATGGGAATGGAAGAGAGGGTATAAGGACAGTGTGTAGTATGTGGGGAAGAGAGGCTTAGACAGAATCCTCAGAATTCACCTGGGCAGACCTAAGAGGGATTAGAGGTAAAGTAAGTTTGACCTGGGCTGTCATTGCCAGCCTCGGGGATGATGGCCAATGATCCCGCCTCCTGGTATTCACCCCCTTGTGTAGACTGGAATTGATGTATGTAACAGACAGAATGTGCAGAAGTGATAGCATTTTAGGTTATAAGACATTGTGGCTTGGGCGCCTGGGTGGCTCAGTTGGTTAAGCGACTGCCTTTGGCTCAGGTCATGATCCTGGAGTCCCGGGATCGAGTCCCGCATTGGGCTCCCTGCTCAGCGGGGAGTCTGCTTCTCCCTCTGACCCTACCCCCCTCTCATGTGCTCTCTCCCTCTCTCTCAAATAAATAAATAAAATCTTAAAAAAAAAAAAAAAAAGACATTGTGGCTTTTGTTTTGCTCTCTCTCTCCCTTTTGGATCTCTCACTCTGCCCTTTGCCATGTTGTGAGCACAGAGAGGCCCACGTGATGGGCAATTCAGGTCTTCGGTCAACCTCCATGGGGCTGAGCTTAGAAGCAGATGCTCCAGCCCCGGTCAAGCCCAGGTGACTACAGCCCCAGGTCACACACTGCTTCTGGACTCATGACAGATCCTGAACCATAATCACCTAGCTGAGCTGTTCCTAGATTTCTGACCACAGCTATTATGAGATGATAACTTTTTGCTGTTTTAAAACACTAAGTTTTGAGGTAATCTGTCATATAGCAATAGATATCAAACACAAAGCTCTCTGTAACTTAGAGTTCCTAAAATTGTAATTCCAGCATAGTTAGCATACAGTGTTATATTAGTTTCAGGTGTCCAATATAGTGATTCAACAATTCTATACAGTACTCAGGGCTCATCATGACAAGTGCCCTCCTTAATCCCCATCACCTATTTCACCCATCCCCCCATCTCCTCTCCCCTCTGGTAACCATCAGTTTGTTCTCTATAGTTAAGAGTCTGTTTTTTGGTTTGTCTCTCTTTTTTTTTCCTTTGTTCATTTGTTTTGTTTCTTAAATTCCACATACGAGGGGCGCCTGGGCGGTACAGTCGGTTAAACGTCCAACTCTTGGTTTGGCTCAGGTCGTGATCTCAGGGTTGTGGGATTGAGCCCCATGTCGGGCTCCCCACTCAGTGTAGAGTCTGCCTAACATTCTCTCTCCCTCTGCCCACCCCCACATGTGTGCTATCTCTCTCTCTCAAATAAATAAATAAGTCTTAAAAAAAAATCCACATATGAGCCAAATCATACGGTATTTGTCTTTCTTTGAGTGACTTCTTTTGCTTAGCATTATACTCTCTAGTTCCATCCATGGTGTTGCCAATGTCAAAATTTCATTCCTTTTTTATGGCTGAGTAACATTCCATTGTGTATATAGACCGCAGCTTCTTTATCCATTCATCTATCAATGAATACTTGGGCTGCTTCCATAATTGGCTATTGTAAATAATGCTGCAATAAACAAAGGGGTATATCCTTTCGATTTGGTGTTTTTGTCTTCTTTGGGTAAATACCCAGTAATATAACATGGTAATTCTATTTTTAATTTTTTGAGGAATCTCCATACTGTTTCCCACAGTGGCTGCACCAGTTTGCATTCCCACCGACAGTGCATGAGAGTTCCTTTTTCTCCACATCCTCTCCGACATTGTTCCTCGTGTTTTCGATTTTAGCCATTCTGACAGGCGTGAGGTGGGTAACTTGGATCCTGTCAATGTTTTTCCTCTGACATTAATTCAGTTCTATTATTCGATTTTCTTTGTATAACATTTTATGTCTAATCTCCCTTCAAATTTTTATTAAACCAATAATGACTTTCAGGGTCACTTGTTCATTTGTAGCCATATTTATTTATTTTTCTCAGTAACCTTAACAGTCCTATAAGTATAACTTCTTGGGATTTTTATTGGTTAAATAGATTTTTAACATCTAAGGAATAAGCTATACAAAGAAGAATTTCTTTAGTTACAGTGCAGAAAAGAGCGGAACAAGGAAATTGACCGCTAGAAAAAGGGAAGAACAATTGTCAAGAAGGAAAGATGCTGAACTTGGAGAGAGCCCTGTTAATTGTATGTGAGCTTTTCCTTCATGCAAAAATGGTCAACTCTTAAAGGGCAACTGCATTATTTTTCCCTAGGAGGGTGAAAGAGAAAAGAAATCCTGAAGATTTTAAGTAGCAAATGAAAATTTTAAGGTGTTGATTATATTCTGATTATACTCAAATGATTTAAAGATAATAAAAAGTTGGTGGGTATCATTGCTTTGGAGACTTCCCTGAAAGAGCAAGTATAGTACTATTTCTCAAAAAAGGAAGGGGGATGTAGTTCTTTATTTAACCTTCAACTCACCCTAAGAAATAACAAATAACAAAATAGCATGAAATATTTGCAACACATATGACAAAGTTTTACTATTTTTCCATATAAATAGCTTTTACAAATCAATTAGAAAAGGTATTAATAGAAAATTGGGCAAATGACACAAATGGGCATTCAGCAAAGATGAGAAATATATAGCTATTAGAATTTATAACTGAACAAATACAAATTAGAGAAAGATACCATTTTTCACCTTTCAAACTGGCAAAACTAATTTTTTTTGGAATCCAATGTTAGGAAAGCATAGGTAACAGACATTCTCAAATACTGCAGAGGAGATTTGAAATTAATAAAACTTTTCTGGGGCACCTGGGCGGCTCAATCAGTTAAGCATCTGCCTTCAGCTGAGGTAATGATCCCTGGGCCCTGGGACTGAACCCCACACGGGGCTCCCTGCTCAGTGGGGAGTCTGCTTCTCCCTCTTCCTCTGCCCCTCCCCCTGCTCTTTCTCTCTCTCTTACTCACCCTTTCTCAAATAAATAAATAAAATCTTAAAGAAAAAAAAAATCTTTTCTGAAAGACATTTTGGAAATGTCCTTCCATCATCTTGCTAACATACATAAGCCTTGACTCAAAAATACAGTTTCTCTGATTTTACTCTAAGTAAATATCTGAGGGTATAATCAAAGCTTTTTTAAAAAAGGATTTGAGTTACAGCATTTTTTGAAATCTGGTTACAAAGGAGAGAAACCCAATCTGAAGGGGCATAAGCAAAAACAGAGCTTATAGGCTAGGGGAATCCAAGAGTTTGAAGAACAGAGTCACAGAAGGCAGGGAGGTAGCTGCCACAACTGGACTCAGGGTTTGAATGTTGACAGGTCTTGCCCTATCACTCTTCTTGCTGTTCTCTGAGCATTCTCTTAGTTTTAGGACAGACTGGATCTTTCTCATGGTGGGAAACATCTCCACTGGTCCAATGGATGTTGTTAACAAAGGAGAGGCTGACTAATCTCAAATTCTCTGACTTCAGGGGCAAATCCAATTCTGTGGAAAGCCTCTGATGGTCCATTCAGAAGCTCACCCATGGAATTGGCAATTGCACTGGTGAGGATTGGCCTATGTATATTTTTTAAGATTTTATTATTTATTTTAGAGAGAGAGAGAGCGTGAGAGGGGGAAGAGCAGAGGGAGAGGAGAGAGAATCCCAAGTAGACTCCTTATTGAATGTGCAGCCCGGCCCGGAGCTCCATCCCATGACCCCAACATCATGACCTGAGCCAAGATCAAGAGTGGGACGCCTAACTGACTGAGCCACCCAGGTGCCCCGAGGATTGGCCTGCACTGATGCAGATACCCAACTCAGATGGGTTGGTGTGGCCAAGATGGTGAGACTATGAGAACACATAGCAGTTTCTGCCATAGCCATGCAGCCTTGGAGGAAGGGGAGGGGTATAGTGACTGGGCAGGCAACTCCGTAGATATCCCCTGGAAGTTTTTGGGTTTTTCCATATGATAAGCCAAATACTAGATGGAGTATTGTATAAAGTATGGAAACTGGGAATGGAGAATGAGAATCATGGGGTAAACATCAGACAGCCATTGGTGACTTCAGATTGATGGCAGAAGACAAGAAGTTGATACGTGTATCACTGAATCTCCTACTATAAGTTACTTTCTTGAGGCGGACTTCCCAGCATGTGAATGGAAGTGAGGCCCTAATATTTATTACATGCCTCAGTATGCCTAACTCTGGAGAAAGTACCTATATACCGAAATATCTAAATACATTGTATATGTGACTATGTATGACATATATTCATATGTCATATTCATAAATATATATGATACGATGAAATTTCATTTCTGATTTCAACTCTGGAAGATTTAGGAGGCCCGTTTTATATATAAGGACATTGGAAGTCTGAGAAAGGTTAAATAAATTACCCAAAGTAGTACAATTAGTAAATAGTCAAATCAGTTTTCAAACTCTGACTCCTATGTGCTGGCTCCTTAAATCACCTCATCTTTCTCAAAATTTTACCCCAAAGATATTTTAAGGATTTGGCGTGTTTTTCATCAAACCCCTGCATTCTGTATACCATTCTTTTTGCATTTCCGAAAGCTTGAGTTTATGTAGACTGATTTTCTCCAAAGTAAAATGTAAACCATTATTTTTGCATACTTATAAAATTACTCTGAAGAAGTAATCTGTAACTAAATCTCTCCCAAACAATGTCAATCCCTTACCTATTATCGTCCTTAGGAAGCTGGCTCTTCATAGAGAGAGGGAAATGCTCGTCTCCAATATGCTGGTCTCTGACCGCCTGTTCCTTTGAGAGTCCTGACAATTCACCAAACAGCAGCTGTCCTACCCCTCTCGCATTGCCCGAGTGCCCATCGCGCAGGTGCTAGGGCTGGCTTTGGGACTGATGAGCACATTAACGTCTCCAGAAGCCACTCAATCCTGTGTCAGACATCACCCGCCCAGACCCCCACCCGCCCGTTTCAGGGGGAAACACTAAGAGCTGTGCTGTTTAGTAAACCTGTATGGCAAATTCCTTCTGGTTTGAAGTCGTCTGTTGATGAGCATATCATGGAAGACAGAACCAAGAGCTTTGTGAAATTCAAGCTCCCTTACATCTATTTCATCCCTCTGATCTTCCTGGCCTGTCACTGTGTTTTAGAAGGAAATTGGATGGTCCTGACAAGACTGTTCTTCACAAAGCAATGTTGATTATTACCTAGTATTCTGTGATCATATGGGTGTTTGCAAATTGATTTTTTGATGATTTGTTCCAGTATTTTCCACCTATGAACACTAAACTGACTACACTATGATTTTCAGGGCTGTCCCTTCCTCAGTTTCAAATATAGTCCTGATCTCTACTGTTTTTACTGTTCAATGGCCTCACTGATCCCTGCTGAATTTTTTAAATTGCTTTTGAAAAACATCATTAAGCTTGCTTAGACGTTATGTAAGGGGAAACACTTAAAGGAAATGATGAACATTTACGGTTAATTTTTTAAAAAGAAAACATGGTAACAAAGACTTGAAATCTGGAGTTTCTTACAGATTTGCTAGGCCACCTTCTGCAGCCCTAAGTGTGGCCCTGAACAAAACCTAGAATGTATAAGTTTACCATTACAGGGGCATAACAATAAGTAATGCTTCGTGAAATAGTTAAAGATGTTTAAGGCCCATTGATTCGAATATTTGTTCCCCTTGGCAAGCTTGCTTTGTGAAAGATACGCACAGATTACAGGATAATACATACTTCTGAGATACAAGGAGACTTGTTTAGCCCTCCAAAGGGAATAATCCTTGATGGAGATCAATGCAACTGCTCTTCCTTGCTATTAAAATAAGTTCAGTGTCACGTTAGAAGCGCAGGTGAGATCTCCTTGTCATTAACTCACTATGAAAATGTGGTCAGCAGACAGCTTGGTAGAGTCTTACTGCGTGGAAATGATATCAAGATGGGAGCTTTGGAGGCTGTACGAGACTCACTTGTAGGGAAACTGAAGAACAGCTGTGCAAATGCCCCTCCCCAAACATCTGGGGGTAAACACGAGGCGAATACACCTGGATGTGCTCCGGATGGAGAAATGATGGGATTTTCTCCATTCTCTGTGTACTTTCTTGGCGCCAGGATAGGGTCACTGGTACACTTAGCTTTGCCTCAAAGCAATAGTTCAGTAAAGAGAGCTTTGTGACTCCAAGGCAGACAGAACCATTTTTCAATTGCAGAAGTACTTAATTCTTTCTCACTTTAAGTGTGAAAGCCATTTGGGTGATAGCCCAGGCAGGGTATTGCAGACCGGGAGTGAAAAACTCTTGGCCTCTAAGAAGAAACAGTAGGGGGGCGGCGGGGGGGTGGAAACTCACTTACCATTTACTAAGAGACCAAGAAAAAAAAATATTGCGTTTAGAAAAAATTGCTTTTGGCAACTGTGCTTAAGACTCTCAGATTTGGAAGTTAAACATGGGAAAATGTTATAAACGGGTTGCACCATATTTGTCTATCACTCTGTTTTTGAAGTGGCAATCTGGGGACTGGAAAGTATGAACACATCTCTATTCTGGTGCAGCTTGCTGAGAACCGTGAGTTACAGAATGAAGCCTGCCTGTTGGGCGGCTGCTTATAAATAGAAGGAATGGGGCTCATGCTATGGGGTTGGGGGGGCTGCTGTTTGATTTTTTGCATGTGGGTGAAGGCGGCTACTGTATATTTGACAGGGCAGCTCAGCTGTCGTGAGCTGGCAGGTAGCGACGGAAGGAGGAGAAGGGCCCAGCAAATAGCCATTCTCTGAACGTGCTCCTTGAAGACTTGGGATGTGCCCTGTTGCAATCATCCTCAGCCTTGGGTTAGGATTCCGGGGTTGGCGGGAGTGTTGCAATGGAGGCCCTGGGAGTTCTGGAGCATCTCAGGGCTTTCAGAGCTGCCCCCACTAGCTATTTGGCAACAACTCATCTTCCCAGGGAACAGCCATTCTCTTCCTCCTCCTCATCTTTTGATGGTGGTAGCCATTTTATGAGATGATGGGCCTACAGAAATTTGGGGAGAATTATGGGATGCTCATATTCAGGTAAGAAAACAACATCATTAGAAAAGAGGTAATAGTACCTGCTGAATGGGTTACTGTATTTACAACATTTTATTTAATTCCCACCATAACACAGTTATGTAGGCGGCATCAGCCCGACTTAAATGCATGGAAATGGAGCTTCAGGGAAGTGAAGTGATTGGCCCCGTTTATAACCAGGAAGCAGTGTGATCAATCCACCCAACTTGAGCGCGACAGCCCATGGTCAACTGGTTTACCTTTTCCTCACATGAGAAAGGCACACCTGTGGGTGGCACTGAGAGCCGATTATCTTAGGAGACCAGTGAACCTCTGCCATGTACCTGGGCTATGGCTTAGGTCTTTGCCTTCATACAGAGGAACTGCGGACTCACTGGCCAGCTACTCTGGCAATTCTGTCAAGAGCCACAAACTATAGTTCAACACCACGCCTGCTTTACAGAGGGGATTAAAGCCATTTGTCAACACTGTATGAGCCTTTCCATTTTCAAGGTAAGCGAAAAGTCCTTATTTATTCCTCTGGGATTGTTGTCATCCAGCTGTCCTTTTGGACCTTTAGAAAGTGCGAGAGTTTGTGCTGCGCACATGGCCGTATTTCTCACAGCAACAGCTGTGTGTGTGTGTGTGTGTGTGTCTTCATCCTGGTCTCTGGTTCAGTTGTGATGGATATATCCTATTGTTTTTCTTATGCTTCAAGTGTGAGTAAGCCCCAAACATCTTTAGGACCACTGTCGTAGGGATGCTTTGAAGCCAATGCAATGAATAATATTCAGTGATTTCCAGACTTCTATCAGTTTGGTAATAGATTTCTCACCAGCCGGGGCACGGACAATGTGTCCTGCAGAATCACACCTCTGCTGTGTCCTTCCGTGGAGATCTTTCAAGAGCTTCACTCACTCAGCTCAGTTGGACACATGTAGGCACTGGATCCCAAAAGTTGGTCCGAGGATCAGATCATGTTCCTGAAGAAGCTTTCATCAGATTTTTTCCTTTTTTTTTTTTTTAAAGATGTATTTATTTTAGAGAGGGGAAAGGGAGAAAAAGAGAGGGCACTCATTTGCATGAGTCGGGGGAGGGGCAGAGGGAGAGAATCTTCAAGCAGATAACCCCCACCCTGCTGTGTGCTGGACTCAATCCCATGAACCATGAGATCATTCAACCTGAGCTGAAACCAAGAGTCACACGCTTAACCAACTGAGCCACCCAGGCGCCCCACTTTCACCAGATCTTGAACAAACAGATGCAATAAATAAGTTTTTAAAAATACTAGCCAATTTAAAGTAGTCTTTCATCTAAGTGTATGTTCTTCATGATTGTGTGTGTGTACCTGTGTTAGAAACATCTTTCTTGAATCAATGGACATTACGGAGGGCTGATGTTTATTTTTAATGGCCTATTTTACCCCTCCCCTCCAGCAAACGGTCAATTCCACATGGATTCCCCAAATTACCAAATTCCTACTGTTCTCTGAAATCCTCAATCTGGCAACCAGTAATGCCATATATGATGTTTTTTATCTCCACCATCCTACACAAGCATCTCCCAAACTCCATCAGCAGAGAGATTCTCAGAAGGACGGGGAAAGCAGAAACCATTGGAAAGAAGAAAATCCCACTGCTATAAAAAACCAGAAAAAGATATAATATTTAAATTACATGTAATTTGTAAAGATTACATAGAGCATATATTTACATATTTATATACATTTGTTTATAGAGGCTCTTTGAATGTAGGTGAGCTGAAGATTTTTCATTGGATGCTCTAGTGCTTAGGAGTCTTTTTGACGGAGACCATTAAGGGTCAGAAGCTTTAATTCCTTGGTGATGTGAGAGGTAGCCTTACTTAGATTCTCGTCTATTTTCCTTTCTTTCTCTTGTCTCCTTCCCTCTCTTCATTCCCCTTCTCCTTCTCAGTACTGAGCTTACATCAGACAAGAGGGGTCCTTCCCTGGCCTCACACTCTAGAAAACCCTACTTGTCACAAAGAGACATAAATGAATTAAAGAACATGTGGGCACCTCTGTCACTTGGGATCCAGTGTTCAGTTCCGGGGCGGTGTAACTCTAAACATCTACACTCAGAATTAATGCTGTTCAGCCCCCAGGGAAATACTCCTCCATCCTTACCCTTTGTCCTTAAAATAATAAAGGTGACTCCATCCAAATGCCATAAAGACTTCCGGGCTGTACTATGATATATCAGAAACAAACATTACTTTGGAGCTAGTGACAAGATTTGAATGGCAGAGGTACTTAGGTAAGAGAAAAGACAAACTAATTAATTTGTCAAATCATTGTTCTCTGATAGCATGAGTGTGATAGAGTCTCGTGTGATCAAATATCATTTCCCATTAGTGCTGAACATACACTTTCTTATTCCTCTTTGTGGTTCCAGAGGTATTTACAAATTAGCACAATATTCAGAGCACTAGCACATGGAGTCTGAGGAACATTTTCTAAAATTAAATAATCCAAATTACTACTAAATCTGCCTAGATGTGAAAAGTATTTTGCTTACATTATTGCATGGTTCTAGATATTGCTTTGAAAGATGGTGAAAATCATGATATGACAATGTATATATTGAAGTGGAAGTATTTTGTAATTTTCATAGTAACAATAATCTATTATACACAGTCCAAATATCATGCTTGAGCATGATATAGAAAGGAATTCTGTTAACAACTCAGGTACTACTGCTTCAGCAGAGTGAATGTTGTCTGAATAGAAATTAATAATAAAAAATTACCTTAGAACTATAATATTTCAAGAAATGTGTCTATTTTAGCATTGCTGTCAATAGGATACAAATACATGCAAGTGTTGATTATAACATAATTAGTGTTTTGCTGAAACAAAGGCAAGAAAAGCAAATTTTATGGAGTATATTTGTGAATTAATGAGAGTTATTTTATTACTTATCAAACAGCATTAGCCCATCAAAGAAACACTCAGACATGCACAATATAATTAAATCCAGTCATCTTTGAGAGTTTGTTGACTTTCAGTCATATAAAAACCCAAGCTTTAAACAGAGTTTTCACTTTATCATTGTGAATGTTTATTTGTCAAGGAAGTGGATAGAATATGTACTATTTAACAGTTCGTTAACCTGCTTTATATCTTATAATTAATGCGATCTATGGCCTATGGGCTACCATTCGAATGAACTCGACATATTTTTCCTTCTTTCCCCTCATTTTCTCCCTTCTTTTCCTTTCTTTTCCCTTCGATATAACATAATTTCTCCCTCTTATTCCTCTCTTCTCTCCTCTTTGTCCTTCTAAATCTTATGCGCAATCTCAAGTGCTTAAATAAGTGCTATCTTTATTTTTTTGAAAGCAAATCAAATCCGTGCCTGAATCCCCATCTCTCCCTGACGGCAAGAAATTCAATCTTTGTCGTTATGGAGAAGGGTGTGAGGATGGAATTCTCTCCCCCCTTCTCTTTTTCTAGGGCCATATAACAAATCGGAAGGTTTATACAGCAGTCAAAAGGCCCTCTCACTCAGACATCATGTTGACCCCTGACGTCTGGTGTCCCAAGCTGGGTGACTCACCAGAGGTGGGTATTTCTGCAGCTTCTTCCTTGCGAAGCTGGGACCCAGGGTCAGCACTGCTCTTGGGGACCCTGGTGGTTGGAGTCCAGGCTCTCCAGGGTACCACAGCCATTCCCTTCTGGGGTGCTGCCCCCCTCCAGGGTGCTGGAAGAGCTGGGTGTGGGTCACACTCTTTGAAGGGTCTACCAACCCCAGCCCCTTTCCAGTTCGGGGGAAATATCCCTGCTTCCTTTAGCAACATTCCAATTCCCCTTCCCTCTGCACCCCCAGGATGATTCCTTCAGGAACCCGATGCTTTTGGAAAAACAAGCCCGAGGGTCAAGATGTCTAAAGGCAATTTCTGCTTTTATGAATTACAAACTCCTCTAAAGCAAGGAACTGAACACAAAGTCCTGTCTATCTGCTTGGAAGAGGGCAAAGAAAAATACTGGAATGGCAAAACAAATCAATATTTTTAAAAAATTATCTCACACATTTGGATTTAGGGCATGAGGGCAAGAGTGTAGTGTCTGCTTCATTCTGGAGATCTAAGGACACTTAGAAAATAAAAGCAGGGGCCCAGCTAATAATGACTGATTTTAGGTTGGAAGTGAAGTTTCAGATTTTGGTGTAAGCTATCCATTCAGCTCACTGGAGAAAAGATGGAGACGGGGACTCCAGGTCATACTTCTGGCCAGGAAAGGAGTCAGTGCCCTTGGCCAGCACCTTCCCTGAGGTGTGTCTCTTGGAAATTAGTGTTTTCCTCAAGCTCCAATGTTCACCTCCCTCCAAAACCTGCCTGATGTCCCATATATACTTAACACATAGGCAAAATTAAACATGCTTAAAGGTGAGGTCTTTCTTTATATAGACACTTATTCATTCAAAAAATATTTGTTGAGGGCCTTCTGATTACCAGGCATGATAGTAGGGGCTGGGTGTACTTAGGTGCATAAAATAGGCATGATGTTGCCCAGTGGAACTTACAGCTCATTAGGGGAGAGACTCAATAAACAAGAAAATCATTAAATCTGAATTATAAATTGTGCTAAGAGAGTGAACACAGAGAATGACCAGGACATTAAAAGAACCAAAAACATCATTGGATGAAGAACTGAAGGAATTAGAAAGGTTTTGCCTTCTCCATAGAAAGCTCAGAAGAACTTTCCAACTGTACATAAATTTTAAAGGATGTCATATGAAGAAGACTTTCTTTCATTAATTCTAAGGGGTTGAGCTAGCATCAGAAGCCTTAGAGAGATCCATGTTGGACTGACAGGGTGCAGACTTTTTTGAATAGTAAAGAAATGGAATGGTTTGCTTGGAGGAGAGGGGCAGGTGTTTTCTTGATTAAAAATAACCACAATTAGTACTCAATAATAAGAAGGAGTAAATATACAACAGCATGGATGAATCTCAAAAACATTATGCTAAATGAAAGAAGCCTTACACAAAACTATCGTATACTGTGTGACTGAAATTCTAGATTAGGCAAAACTAATCTGTCGGGGATGACCAGAACAGTGATTGCCTGGGGCCAGGAGCAGAACAGTAAGGGCTAGGACTAGTGAGGCAGGGGTGTGAGGGAACTTTCTGGGTAATGAACATGTTCTGTATCTTGATAGCGGTTTGGTTTACACAGGTATATGCATTGTCAATATTCATCCAATGGTTCATTTAACATTTGTGCATTTCACCATGTATATTTTTACCTAAAAGTAAATGAGGCAGGAAGACAGAAGTCAAAGAAAAAGGAAGGAAGGATGGAAGGGAGAAAGGAAAGACAAATATTGAATTTTAGTTAATGATTCGCATGCTGGAATTTTAGGGGTGGAGTATGCCGATGCCTGCATTTTCTTTGAACTATATGAAAAGTCAGATGGACTGATGAATGGATATGGAGATGCAACCCCGGCATAGAGAAGAAGCAAGAGCGGCTGGCTCCAGGATCCCAACGAATGGTTTGGCCATTCGTTGCCGACAAAAATCCAAAGGCAGAGACGAGCGGTGGTGAAACAAGAAAGGGATTTATTTCAGTGAGGCCAACACCGGGAAGACAGCAGACTAACGAACGTTTCTTCAAAGATGGTCTCCAAAGTGCTGAAAATACTTCACATAAGGAAAATGTGGGACAGGGGTTGGTGATGATGGATAGGTGGGCAGTAAGGGTCAGGTGGATCTTTCTCTTGGGGTCAATCATGCGGGATCTTGCTGGCAGTCTCTTGCTTGAGGAGTGAGTTTTGGTTCTCATCATGGGATGCTTTGCCCACGGGGTCTTTGCCTGAGTTAAGAGATTAGCAGGAAAGAACTTAATCAATTAGAAAGTTTGAGGTCAGGATGGAGGTGGTCAATGTCCTTTCTCACAGACATGTGAGAGAGCAACATAACCAAATGTTAACAATTAGAGAATCTAGGTAGTGGGTATGTGGGGATTCACTGTACGATGTACAGCTTTTCTGATGTTTCAGTTTTTTCTCAAATGTTAAGGAAAAAATAGTCCCTCTTCCCTGAAGATCTATTACAATCTGTTCATCACTGTGCTATGTGTTTTAGATATATTACCTCTAATACTAAAAAGACTAAATTTATTAATAAAGTTATTTATTATATTTTCTTCTATTGTAAATTTGTAAATTGTAAATCACGAAACTGGGGCTAAGAGAAGTCACGTAACTTGTCGGGGACCATATCATGACGTGGCAGGCTGTGTGTTTTCAGTCTACATCTGTGCTATCCTAAATGGTATCCATTCGTCACATGTAGCTCTTGAGCATTTGAAATATGGCTGAGAGTAACTGAATTTATAATTTTATTTAATTTAAACTTAAAAAACTGATATTTAATTCAGTGATTGGAAAACTCACTTCAGTTATTGGAAAAGTTTCAAGTATGTTTGTGACAACTTTGGGTAAGTACAGTTACTTTTTCAACTGCAAATTTTACGAAACCTAATACTTAGCAAAAACTCCCAATGGGAATGTAGCATTCAAACTGCAGTATGCCGTAAGTGTAAAAGTAGACACATTTTAAAGACTTATTGTGAAAAAAAGAATGTTAACTATCTCATTAATCATTTTTAACTTGATGAAACGTTGAAATAATATTTTGGTTGTATTGGGTTATATTTTTAAATATTAGAATTAGTTCTACCCCTTTTTACTTTAAAAAAGTATTAACATTGCATGTATAACTCATTTTTTTTATTTTTAAAATTTATTTATTTGAGAGAGAGAGAGAGAACATGAGTGGGGGGTGGTGCAGAGGGAGAGGGAGAAGCAGACTCCCCACTGAGCAGGGAGCTGGATGCAGGGCTCTGTCCCAGGACCCTGAGATCATGACCTGAGCTGAAGGCAGACTCTTAATCACCTGAGCCACCCAGGTGCCCCTCATATTATATTTCTATTGGGTGGAGTTGGTCTCTGCTTATACCAGACTACACCAGCCTGGGTAATACTGGTACTCATGCTAGGGGATGCGAGTTGCCAGGAGCGGGTGTGGGCTGGGGTGGGCTGGGGTGGGAGTGCACCAAGTCACCAAGACCCTTTATAATAGTGAGATCCTGGGAAATGTGATGTAGCGTTTACTATGTACCCGGGACTATTTTCAGATCTTGACATGTATTAATTCATTTAATTCTTACCACGACCCTTTGGGGTAGGTACTGTCATTATCCCCATTTTGCGGATGGGATGGAAGCACAGAGGTGCCCATGTGGTCATTTAGCAGCAGCTAAATCAAAGTAAAGAAACTGCCACATTTGGGTTACACTCAGAATTTAAAACATGCTCTTTCAGAACTTCCCTTAAGTGGCTTCTATTTACAGATTTGCTTTCAATCTCTCAGACTCTGGAGGACGTTTTCTTCTAAGGACGACACTGACCCCTTTTTCTGTACAAGCAACTCTCCGAATCATACATCTTTCCCAGAACTCGAAGACATTTGTTCAAACAACGGGCATTGAACTAGGTAATTGGCCGATAGGAGTACAATGTGGCTGAGCAAATGGATTATTAGAGGGGTCCCATCTGAGAATTCATCATTTTCTTTCAGTAGAAAGGGTAGTTTAATCTTTCTAAAAGCCTGCCACACCCTGTGATAATTGACTTAGCAGTGGAATTGCCTTGCAGAAAGCTCTTGCATTTCTCTAGCAGTGATGCTGATGGAAGTCTTGAAGGGGCTCAGGAGCTCCTCCGGGTTGTTCTTCCTAGATATTTACAGAAGGAGAGAAGGTGACGGCTGCCTTCAGAGGTAGTTAATTTCCTAAGTGCCAGGCTCTGTTCATTTTGAAGAGACCTAGGATTGGAGGATGTTCTAGAAACTGCAACAAAGAAACAGGTGAGTCCTCAAAGGTTACTTGAGCAGCTTGGATGGTAGGCAATGTGGGTTTCTAGTACCCTTTCCCTTCTTTTATGAGTATGTCTTAAAATTCAGGTCAGTACTGATGCCAATTATAATCCCCATCTCCTTCCAGAAGGCAGTGTCTGCAATGGTTACGAGACCCAGCATGTGTATGCTGTTAACACATTGGCAAAGCTTTCAAACAGTGAAAGAGGAAGCTCTAAAAATTCAGGAGAATGTCACCATAATGCCAGTTCTAAGAGGGGAGAAGGGATAACATGGAAAAGTCTTGAAGAGCGGAACACTCTGAGCATGACAAATGGTAACTCCCACATTCTCCTAAAAACACAGAAGGTGCCAAATACAAATATCTAAAAGGTGTTACCTTCTGCCACCACAAAATTAAAATGTCCAGGTTCGTGAGTCATTGGTGAAAAATAGCAGGGAGCATTTTGTATTTAGTTGGATCTAGACCCCGGCTACTGCCAAGTGCAATCCTGACCAGCAGCGGCAGAACTACCTAGAACCTTGTTAGGAATGCAGAATCACGACCTCACTCAAATCACTAAATCAGAATCTCTGGGACTGGCGATCAAGAATCTGAGTTTTTTTTTTTTTTTTTTTTTTTTTTT
>NW_023270615.1:409071-421616 GCF_011800145.1 Mirounga leonina | reverse complement strand
TTTTTTTTTTTTTTTTTTTTTAAATTTGTCACTAGCCCATTCTTTTGTAAAACATGTCCTTCAGCGGGATAAAGTCAGCTCTCACCCGTGGGGCTGTAGCAGCATCTGCAGGTACAGAAGTTTTAGAGACTTGCTCTCAACATGTCCACCTTTCTTATCGGAGATTGGGAAAAACAGGTGCGCAGACTCGCACCAGTCTACAGACCCCGCGGTGAGTAGCACTCATCTAAGCCGTACTTCTTCAGGCCACTGGCTCTCCTCAGTCCCAAAGGATCCCTGTTGCTGCATGGCCCTCACTGACCTTTGCCACGGAGGACCTCAGAGCCTCACAGAGGACAAAATCATGGAGATGAGAGTTAACCGGAAACCAGCCCCTCCACCTAGGCTGCTCAGACACTGACTAAGCTCACTTTCAGCTGAAACAGATCAGGCAAAATTTTAGTCTTGGATGGACTGCCTTCTTATGTTACTGGATTAAGATGGTGAATTACGAAGGTTTGCTTTTCCTGTATTGCTGTTGTGGTTCATGAAACTCCCCGTTGCCGTGAGTGTGCAGATAGGGAGAAAGTAAATTTATTTTCATGTCTGTCTTCCAAACAGGGCCGAGTTTCTAATCTTCTGCTGAAAGGCTGTCTTACAGTATTTGGCTGGTCAGATAATATTTGGAGTCCATCAAATTCTAATTGATGAATAAACACAGGGACAATGTTTCTTTCCCAGACCTACAGAGTTGTCAATGTCAGATGAGCTTGAGGTGTTGTAAAAATTTTGCTTTACTTTGCACCCCATTTGGTTATTCTCATTCCATAACCACATCTCTTAAAATCTTGTTAAAATACATTAGGGCTTATTACTTACCTTGTTTATATTAGGGATTCAGTAAGAGGAGGTGTCCATGATGTAAACATTACATAAAAGTAAAGGCTTCAGAGATGAAAAAAGTGCTTAATGGAGATGCTTAGTGGGAAATGAATTCTGATATTATCCAGAACCGGTTCTTATTCTGAGATGGTCCCCACTTACAAAGAGTGTCAAACGGCCTTTTAGCAACCTTCCAAAAAAAAAAAAAAATCTATGATTGTTTACATAAAAGTGTTTCAAACTCTTCATCTGCTATAAATTGTGTACAGCCAAGTGGGTGCATTAGGATTGATACTAAATCTCTTTATCTGGTAAGATAAAAGAAATGTTTATGATTTCCCTGCAATGTATTTGCTTTATGTAATACTGTTAACCCCCTAAAAGAAGCCATTTAAGAAATAGCTGTTTAACCTACAACACAAACAGTAGTATAAACCCTTCGGTATTTTCAAATGTCCAAAATGAATAATTGTGTCTTTTCCAACTACAACCTCTTCTACAGGAAAGGGCCTGGTTTGTGAAGTTCATCTAATTTAAGAATTCCCAAGCCAAGTCGTTTTGAGCAGTTTCTCCTCTTGGTTTCTTGAATTCACCTGTGATGGAAGTATGTCTTAAAGAAAATTAAAACCAGGATAAGATACCATTTGACACCCAGCACAATGGTGAACAAAAGAAAAAGGCCACCATTAGCAAGTGTTGGTGAGGATGTGGTGCAGGAAGTCTCACAAGCTGGTGGCGGTATGAATTGGAACAGCAACTTTGGAAACCAATTTGGTTTTACAGAGTAAAGTAGAGCATTTTCCTTCCTAGGTGCACTCCTATGGAGATTCTTGTACATGCCCACCAGGATATACACAAGAATACTCGTATCAGTGTAGTTTCTAATAGCAGAAATTCCCAACGGGAAATTCAAATGGCCATCTGCTAGGAGAAGGGTAAATTCATATTGTTATATTCATACAACTGCAGCAAAAGTGAGTAAAATATGGCTACACGCATCTGCGTGGATGAATCTTAAAAACATAACGTGAAGTAAAAAAGCAAGTTCCAGAAGAATACTTACAATAAGATTTCATTTGAATAAAGTTCCATAATGTACAAAAGTAGGCAATATACTTGAGAGATAAAATGATCAAGAAACTCAAGTGAATCATTAATGGAAAAAAAAGATAATTGTCATCTTTTGGGGGGAGGTGGGGGGCAATCAGTGGAGGAGAGTCACATGGTGGAATTTGAAGGAACTGGTCATGTTTTATTTCTGAAGTTGGATGATGTTTACATGGGTGCACTTAAAAAATCACACAGATTTGGTACATGTAATTTGCAAGCATGAAATGTTTCATAACAAAATAAAAGTCAATGGAAAAAGGTTTGGTCCTAGAAAGAAATCATAGACCTTTATCTGCTAGGTCCCATCAGGTTATTCTGGGTAACAAGCCATCTTAAATTCACACTGACTTAGTGAAGCAATGTTTATTTTTCTCTCATGGCTACGTGTCCAACAAGAGTCATCAGGGGCCTCTGATTACTGTGGTAATTGGGGGACCCAGGCTGACAGAGCTCCTATGGGAAAGAGCCTTATGAGTATTGTCTTTGGGAAAAATTATCACCAGATCATCACCTACAGAGGGGTTGGGGGAGGGGGAGAAGGAACACAGTACGTCAAGCATTGGTTCCTCAAATTCTTATCTGGAAATGATACATCACTTCTACTCACATTTCATTGATGAAGTAAAGCCCTCTGGCCCTGCTAACACCTGCCAAAATCATCAGGAAAGTGCAACCTTACTACGTCTCTGAAAAAAGAACGTGACTATTTGTGAACAGACCTGATGACCATAATGATTTCCAAATATGACAATAAGCCAAATTTCGAGCTCATTACTGCTTCTCCTATCTAAAGCTCTAGAACACACATTTAGGCTTAGTTGTCATTCCACCTCTGATAAGGATACAAAGTGCTGAGTTGGGAAGGGGTCTCTCCTGATGGTCTTAGGAGAGAATCCCTGCTGGAGATAAGATGCTCTTATTCCAAACAAAAGCCATATCCTTGGAGTAAAAGCCTCTTCTTTTCTGCTATCTGTGGAGATGGAAGGCAAAGATACTCAGTGTTCCACTTCCCAGAACTGGGAAAAGGCAGGTTGGGGTGGCAGCGAGGGTGGGTAGAGGAGGGTGGGGGGTGGCAGATACCAACAGAAATCCACGCTGATTTGACAACGCAGCAACTGGAAGTTGCAAATTCATGGCCAAGATCTGCCCCTCCCTTTGTGTCAGAGTTCCTGATGCCTCCCTAATAGGCATCGGACACATCTGCATCCAGGCAATCAGGGGAGTGAGAAAATATGTACCAACCATCTGACATGGGTGGCGAAACCAACTGCCAATGTCTTGCCCCCCAGGGGTGGGGCAGAGACTGGCTGTTTATGCTCCAGTCTAATTCTTTGTCCAGGATGCATTGGAAGACTACATTTTCCAGCCTCCCCTGCACTTAGGTTTGGGTCATGGAATCTGGATTCTGGATAATGGATCATGGTGGACATGATGTGATGTCCAGACCTGACCATAAAATAGCAGCACAGTATCTCATATTTTGTCACTTCCCTTGTCTTTGGGCCAAACGCAGAGGAACCATTCTGAGGAGCCAAGCAGACAGTAGGAGCCTGGGTCCCCAAATCACCTCACTGAAGGCTGGCCACTGAAAACCCAATGGGATGTTGCTGTGAGCAAGAAATACGCTTTTATTGGGGCACCTGGGTGGCTCAGTCGGTTGAGCATCTGCCTTCGGCTCGGGTCATGAACCCGGAGTTCCTGGATCGAGCCCCGCGTCGGGCTCCCTGCTCAGCGGGCAGTCTGCTTCTCCCTCTCCCTCTGCTCCTTCCCCCTACTCATGCTCTCTCACTCACTCTCTCTCTCAAATAAATAATAAATTAAAAAAAGTAAAAGAAAAAAGAAATAAGCTTTTATTTTGTGAAACCAGTAAGGTCTGGGGGTCTTTAGTTTTATCATCTAGTGTTCCTTTACTATAAATAATATAAGGGACCACAACCCCTTTCTTCAAAGCTACTGCTGACAAAGATCTCTGTTGAATTCAGATAATTCTCTGGAATGAGTTCTCCTGGTATGTGAGAGAGGCTTGTCGTCTTTTCTTACTACTCTCAAAATGGGGAGGCAAGCCAGGTCTTACCCATGTGTTAGGTGCTCATTCAGAGTTGATATTATAATTTGAGCACATATAAATTCTTCAAGTGATTTTGAAATTTTCATCCCATTCAGACTTTATGGTTGTCTGGGATTTTGAACCTTGACTTACCTCTGCAAATGATTTAAGAGCTGGGTATTTTTTAGCAGAAGGTGTGGTGTGATTTAAGAGATGATAAAATAATTCTATAAATGTCTGGATGGGCTGCTTTATATGCTTTAGGGTCAGTTAGGCATAATAAGCCCACTGAATGAAGGGGAATACAGGTTCCAAGTGCTATTTCATGTCTGTGGAATATGGAGAGAGAAATGCCCAGAGCGGAAAAGACTGGAGTCCAAAGTAGATAAGCAGGCAAAAGCGAGGGTCAGAAAGGGAGCTGTCCGGTGAACATTTTTTTTTTTTTTTTCCAATGAGAAAAGAAAACGCAGATTGCAGTCATAGTGATAAAATCTGTAAGGTGACACTTTCGTGCCCTTGATGTAGGTGGTGGTGGCCTGAGGTGGGTTTACTCATCCTTACAGAAGGGGAAGAATAAGCCTGTGTTTATTCATAGTCCCATAGTGACCTTGGGAAAACTACAATGGTTGGTGGCCTCCTAAGAAGAGGCCATGACACATCAGCTGAGGCATCTGAAGTGCTTCGCCCTTGTCACACAGAGGTGGCATTCTTGCTTTGCGGATACATGTCCACGAAGCAGCCTGGGGACGGGTTGACTCCTGAGTCAGAAACCTAAACCTTAAATCGCAGTCCCACTGCCTGTTGTAAATGCAGCCCTGGGCACGTGCCACGACCCTCAGCTTCGGTGTCCACATCTATAATATGAAGACTCCACAGAAATTCTGTGAGGGGCAAGTGAAGGAATGAATGACACGTACAAACAAGTAGAGCAGTGCCTGGCGTATGACCAGCATCCAGTAATACTTGCTCTCTTCATTCTTTCCTCAATTTGCTATTAAGTTCCTTGAGGGAAGCAAGCAGGGCACATTCATTTTGCCTTGCCCTAAGGCCTGGAGCACTATCTGGGAGATTGGGGATGCTGGGTAAATGCTTTTAAATGTGCCAATGCCAAAGGCCAGTGGTGAGGCTTTGGGGCTAACCACTGGACCCGAGGAACTAAAATATTGACCTTTATCCCTCCATGAAATTTCCCTAAGGCTAGGTGTAGTAGGTAGGCTTTACTGTCATCAGCATTTACCAGAGACTGAAATGACAGAGGCTGAAAAGATAGAAGTTTATTTTTGTCTCATGTAAAAATCTGAACGGGCATTGCAAGGCTGGGGTAGTGGTGCCATTGTGTCCCAGTGGCCTCTGACTCCATTGTTCAAGATGGAGGAAAGGGCGTAAGAGGTGGTACATTGCCACTACCTTCCATTACACAACCGGGACGTCTCATGTACCTCCTTCCCTCAGCTCCCAGTAGCCCGAAGTCTGAGCTGCTGCAGGACTGAGGATGGACTTTTTATTCCAAGATGGCCACGTGGCTTCTATAACTTGGAAAGGGAGATTAGATAACAGACAACAATCTGCAGTTCCTTCCACAGGCATTCTTCTAGAATACTTCCCTGAAAATGGAATGATGGCTGGTCCCCCATGCTGGACCAGGGAGGGTGGTAGCCACTTCCCAGGGATGGAAGAGAGATGATCTAGAAGCATCCTGAGTCCCAGATAAATGAAGAGCTGCCAGACAGTCTTGAATTATGCATTTACACATGAGAAACAAATTTCTTTCTTAAAACGCCCAATATTTTGGATCTTTGTTATCTACAAGTAAACCTATATTCTAAGTGATGCAATTGGTCTGGTGTGCATGAGTGTGTGACTGTGTGGGAGCTGGAGAAACTTTTACCCCCTGCCTATGTTATTGCCCACCGGGGAGCGAGTGGTCCCTCTGTCTCCTGACTCAGCAGCTACACTGACTGGCAGGAGACCATTCCTCTCTCCACCCAGCTGTGACTTCATTCCATTAGGCTAAAATTTCGATCGGGGTGAGTTAATATACCAAATTGTACCCCAGTGGCTTCCAATTTATTCTCTTCACGCTTATAGGGTCAGGCCCCGTATACTTAGTTTTATACTAGCAATATGAATTGTATAAGACTCCTAAAAAAAAAAAAAATCAAGCCAATCAGAAGTAATAAGATGACAAAACACAGTCCTGCCTTGCTGTAGGAAAATTCGGATGTGTGAAAATATGTGAAAATTCGGATATATTAAAAGTGATAATGCCTCCACAAAAAGATTGATCCCTTTACAAAGTAAGCAGAGTAAGAGGTGGGTCCACCTAATAATTTGCTGCATATCTAAATACCTTTAAATAGCGACATTTCCTTACACAGTTATAATACTGTGCCCAAATTACTTCAAATGTTCACATAATCCTTCTGTTACACAAAGTGAGATAATCAGCTCAAACACCCATGTTGGGTCTAAATAAAACAGATGGAAATTCATCCATGTAATACTGTTTTTCCAATGTTACTGCCTTGACATTAACAGTGAGGAAACGTTACCTAAAGGCATAGTAAAGGAATTAAAATGGCGGCCAGTCTGTACAAGATCAAGCCTTCCCATTTCTTCCTGTTACTTTTTATCACAGTTTAGACATTCCCCTCCCCCTACATTTTAGAATTCATACCTTGTGTACTTTATGAAGCTTATACTTTGTATATTTTTAATATCATTAAAAAGTCTCAACTCTAGGCATTTTCCCTTCTTCCACTGTAGCTATCCTACCACAGAAGGCTGGAACTAGCTTTATGATCCTCGAAGGCAAGACCTCCAGCTTTTAAAGCAGGCTGGCTTTCATATCCAACAGCTTTAACCTCTAATAACACAGAGGAATAAATAGAAAAAGTACCTAGAAGGGGAAACCAGCTTTTCATCTGGGCTGTCTTTCATTATGAGTTCCTAGAAAAAAAACGAACACAAAAAACTGTGTTCGTGGTCTGTTGCCCTGCTTTTTAGGCGGGACGTTTTCTGGATTTGAATGCGACGTCTTTGTTCACCCACGATTCCATGGAGAAGTCCACTTTTTGTGAGCAGTCGGTTATATACCTCACAAGCTTTGTAGCCACAGTTCCATTTGCAGCTTCAGCTGCCACTTGCTGGGGAGGAAGAGCCCTGGCCAGTGTCCAAGGCCACACACCAAACAAGGAAATCAGAGTTTGCAGAGTGTTGAGCACCATCTTCACTGGATTATGGCAGGACAAGTGAACAATTCAGAACAGCTCTCCAGTTTATTATCTTCTCTCCCATTCCCAGGGAGTATCTTCTCCAAATAGGCTGGGATTAGAAAGTCTATCAGCATTCTAAATGCAAGTTTATAGAAAGAAATCCAGTTAGCAGAGGGAAAACCCTATGTAGAGATGGACGATGTATGAATAGACAGACAACTCTTACACCTGTGAGCAGTTTTCTGCCCTCTTGCCCGTTTCCCTCACTCTGCCTCTGGGAAGCAGGAGGCTCCCTTCCAGAGCTCCCCAGCCAAGGCTGACTCATTTGAGGGGTTACACTTCCAGCTCTAATGTGGCCAGAACCCCCGGGAGACTTCTTTCTCCAACACTCCACCGGACGTCTGCAGTGAGGATTTTGCTTGCCTGGTTTCTGGGTTCACCGTGGTGGTTGCACCCCACTTGGAGGAAAGCAGCAGAGACCTCTGCTCGGATTCACTTCGGAAGTGTTGCTGTGCTTTCTCGTCTTGCCATTGAGTTACTGGCTCATCTCCGGTCTCCATCTATCTTTACACTGGACGAGGCAGACAGAAAATTTCAAACCATTCCCCTCTCTGCTTCAGAAATGACCAGCCAACTCCACCTAACCACAGGCCAGGTGCTTCCGGCCTGCATCCTTCTGCCCGGCAGAGCCCTGCATACGAGCCCTCGAAACCACTTTCTGTTCTGCCTTCTGTTTACTTCCTGCCTGAACCACCGACGCTTGCTGGGAGTGGAGAACAGGGGAGTGGAAGGGACAGAGCTTTGAACTTGAAGTCAGGTAGCAGTTTTAATCCTTGTAGCCCGAGACCTTAGTGTCTGTGTGATCTTGAGAGGTCATTTAACCTCACCGAGACTCAGTTTCTTCACCTGTAAAGTGGACATCCGCATGCTTCTGCTGAGTCAGCAGGAGTCAACAGAACCGCCTTCCCCAGAGGTTTCCTCTCAGACTTAGTCTCCATATCTATATTTTTGAAGATTTATTGCATGTGTTCTGTGTAATAGCTAAAAGCCAGACTTGCTTTTTAAGAAAGTAGAAATAGAAGTTAGCATGCAAATCTGGAGTGTTGTGAAGTTTAGTTGAATTACTTAATAGAAGACAATTCAGCAGAGCTGGCTGCGTGGTGGAGGCCCCACAGGTGTGCTTTCTTCTCTCCTCCCCATGACCCATTTTCATCTCCAGATCTGGGGCAGGAGTTTCTAGGAACTCAGGGAAGAGGGAATGGAACGTATTGTATCCCCATGAAGACATTCAGACCATTGCATTTGCTTTTACAGAGCAGGCTTGTTGATGCATGTTCCCTTAAAGCAGAAAGGGCAAAAGCTAAAGCTCCCTGAGCTCATTCGGTTCAGGTGTGCAAGGGGATCGACCTGCAGCTTCTCCCAACTTCCGGTGTCTCTTTATCGACTGTGATCTGAGGCAAGGAGCGCACGATCCCCTAAGGCGCCGGTTAAGCCAAGGAGAGGATTGGTGGGACATGTGGTCTTTTGAAAAACCACATGACCACACCTGTGGCTGAGACTACAGTGTCTCCGAGGAGCGGCTGTGGGTATGGAAGGGAGCTGAAGCCATGACTACAGAGGAATTCTTTCTTGAGAAGCCTCCCCATCTTTCCCGGTGTGTGGTTTACGCTTCACAGCAGAGAGGTGAGAATAGGGTCCCGCTCAGCCTCCACCGCGCCGTGCGCTCCGGCAGGGGATTCTGCAGCGCGCTGGGTATTAATTCCCAACCCAGGGCTGCCACGGACAGATGGCTGGCTGGCCTCTTACTCAGTCATCCGTGGGCCCGTTTACTGAGCATTTATTATGTACCACACATTGCTTTTTAACACTCTACTGGTCTTAACTCATTTATTCCTCACAGCATCTCTATAGGTGGGCACCACTTTTATCCCCACTGCACAAAGGAGGAAATTGAGGCAGAGGGAGGTGAAGCTTTCTTCATGCTCTCTTTACTAGGAACTGTTTTCGGTATATAGTTATTGACTTGAAGGTGGCAATTTCCAGAGAATTTTTCTTGAATGATCTGGCTGGAACCACTCGCTCACTAAGCACTTCAGATGTTTGTTTCAGACGGTGACAGACCACCCAGACAGAACGAGGGAGAGGATATTATGGGGGTGGTATCGCTGATATTAGACCCTTCTGTACCACGGGGCAGGTGGCCTAGATGATCATGCTCACAGGGGACGCTGGTAGTTTTCAGATCTGTTTGTTGGTCTCTGACCTTAGGCCAGTGGTTTTCTTTTCTTTTTTTTTTTTAAGATTTTATTTATTTATTTATTTATTTATTTATTTATTTATTTATTTGACAGAGAGAGAGAGAGAGAGAGCACAAGCAGGGGGAGTGGCAGGCAGAGAGAGAAGCAGGCTTCCCGCTGAGCAGGGAGCCTGACGTGGGGCTCTTTCCCAGGACCCTGAGATCATGACCTGAGCCGAAGGCAGACGCTTAACCAACTGAGCCGCCCCTAGGCCAGTGGTTTCGAAAACATCCCACATGTCCTTCCAAAGCAAAGGCATCAACATGCATCTCTTCTCAGGTGACTGTTTACGGGAGTTTTGATAGCCCGTCCAGTTTGAATACCACTGTGGAGCAAATTCCAAATTGCACATCGTATCATCTGCAATGGTCACCTTAAAACACAGAAAGAGAGATTAACGACGGGGTGATGTCCTCGGTTCTTCTCTTGGCAATGAGGAGTCCTTTGGGCAGGCTGGTAGCAGCTTTCACTCGGCCTTTGAGACCCCCTCCCCTCCTGCCCTTTGAACTCAGCAGAATCTTGTGTGAAATTCGACGGCCCGCATGCTGGCGTGGGAGGCCCAGAGCCAGGCCCAGGTCAAACTGCAATGGCCCCAAACACGTCCGGCACCACAGTGGAATGATAAACTGGGGTTACAGGAGATTGCTGGCAGAAGTTACTGGAAAACTGGGGTAACGGGAGACAAATGTGGAGGGCAGGAGAAATTGATGAAGGCGAGTGGTTGCAAACTTAGGCCATTAGCCCCATGGGCTGTCACCGTGCTTTCCTTCTAGTAGCTGCCACCTGCTGTCGTAGTAGGTGAAGCGCCACTGGGAAACTGGGCTGGATGGCGTGGGATCCACTCATCATGCGCCGAAAACGTGCTTAGTTACCCAGGACAGCTGGCATTTATAAGGGTGGAGTAGGAGCAGGGCCCCGAGTCTCTGTTTGTTCTTATCCGGTGACCCTAGTGACCACACACTGTGTTTCCAATCCCCCCACCCCCAACACCATGATCTTCAGGCATCCTGTCCATTTGGCTTCTTAGGATGGGTTCGTCCAGTGCAGGTTGGAAATGCCGGTCATTTTAGTTAAAGCCAAGCAATCTGACTGGCTCTCTCCTCCTGCTTCCCTCTCTCCCCACCTCCTAAAGTCCTTCACACCCTTCAATGCACACCTCAGAGGATGCTTTTTCTACAAGCCCTCCCCTCCTCCCCAATAGTGTCTGGAGCTGGATCTAAGGTTGCCCTCCTTGGTGCGTTCTGTATTGTAGTGTGCACAAAAAACCATCTTGTATTTATCTTTATTATCTGTGTCCATGTCTCACCTTGACCCAAAGCTCCCTGAGGGCAGGACTCAACGTTTTGTTCATCATCGCTGCCTCTGTATCACCTTGCACACAGTACCTCGTACAAAGCACATGCTTAATAACCTCTTGTGGAATTGAAGTCAATTACAGATCTTCCACACTCACGGTTGCATGGAGAATAGCCCCTGTTTCTACAAACATGTGGGATGGATTGGGGAGGCAAGAGATGAGCTGTCCAGGGGAGGAGAGATGTTTGCAGGGACTGAACATTTCTACACTGAGCCAGTCCAGATCTGTCTCCTCCCTAAGCCATCAAGCCTTCTCCTGTTTTCTCCTGAAGGGTCTCTGTCCTTCTTGCTTTTCAGAGACTAACTGAATTGCTTCTTTTTTTTTCTGGCATGCTTTGAAGGCCTCACTGGCATCTCCTTTGCTTTTCAGAGAGTGCCAGGAGGTGATGGGAGAATGTCAAGCCATAATTGACCTTCTATATCAACTGGCTAAGGATGAGCCTCACCAGCCCCGAGGCCAAGCTTGCCATTGCTGTTTTAAAATACTAACCTAGGATCATTCTGTCTATGTTAAAGGATGGGGCTCAATACTTCAAAAATAAATGAACACAGTGATTCTTCTCTTTCTATCCTAATGTTTTAATTGTTATTATTTTTTTGCCATTTGTTTTAACATCCAGGGAATGTTCTATATCTGTAAGGGCCCATAGCTCAATGACAGTCTCTAAATCTGGACACTGTCTCATCTCTGCTTTCTCAAGAGAGCCTGGCTTTTGGCTATTCAACAGAATTCTTGTAGTAGGTACGTCTTATAAAAATACACGGGGATGAAATTTGAGGGTCTGGGCAAAGGGTTTCTCCTCAGCTCCTGGAGACACAGCTGGGCCAGGTGGGTTGTGGAAGATGTAGAAGAAGAGAGGTCTTTGGAGGCAGGTGACCAGAGCAGACACAGCCCCTTTGGTCCACACGGTCAGTAGAAACCCGGACAGAGGCGTGAGCTGTTTCCTAGTCCTTACAGTACACTGGGTGCATTTCAGACCCCAACAATTCTCATCTTCTACAGGCTCTTTCTGATCACAACCTGGACCCAGTAACTGAAAGCAGAAGAATCTCACCTACTCCTCAGTGTGGGCAAGATGCTGGAAAGAGCGTGAGTAAGTCAGGAAGAGTAGGAAACACAGCTTCGATGATGCGTAACTGGTGAGTTTAACGCGTTTTGTGACAAAACAAAACACAGCATTACGGGCTTTCCCCCAACAAAGCTCTGAGCTTGATTCAGTGGCGTTAATTGTCTCCTGCCCAGAATGTCAACTCTGGATCTTACTGCTTTTGCCTCCAATCTTATATAAAAATACTCCAAGGTCACTTTAGGTTGCAAACACAATCTCCATTCAGTAATTAGAATGTCATGGTGCAGATGTTAATCAAAACTTGGAGCATAACAGCATCCAATTGTCTGACTTTCTTCAGCTCTGACCTGCTTCAGGCATGGTCCTCTCATCTCCACCCCTCCCTCCTCACCCCTCCCTCCTTCCTCCCTTCTCTCCTCATTCTTTTCCCTCCCCTCCCTTTCCTCTCACTCCCCTCCCCTCTCCCCCTCACTCCCCTGCCTCCACCCCTCCCTCCTCACTCCCTTCCCTTCTCCTCTCCTCTCCCTCCTCCTCTCCTCTCTTCTCCCTCCTCCTTCCCCTCCCTCCTCATCCCCCTGCTCACTCCCCT